>NW_027254963.1:0-168356 GCF_042242105.1 Pempheris klunzingeri
TAAACATCATGTTTAGTAGTTCTCAAGGCTTTTCCATATTGAAACATACAGCTGTCAGCCTGTGAGTTTTTTTAATATAGCTCCAATGTCAGAAACGTGCTTAGTTTTGAGAGAGAAAGCTAAAATGGACACTTGTTTATAAACAGTTTTTTTTAGTTTGAAAAACTTCATTTCAAACAAGTAAACATCATGTTAGTAGTTTCTCAGGCTTTCCATATTGAAACATACAGCTGTCAGCCTGTTTAGTGCTTCTTCTAGCTCCAATGTCAGAAACGTGCTTAGTTTGAGGAGAGAAAAGCTAAAATGGACACTTGTTTATAAACAGTTTTTTAGTTGTGAAAACTTCATTTAAAACAACTAAACCATCATGTTTAGTAGTTCTCAAGGCTTTTCCATATTGAAACATACAGCTGTCAGCCTGTGAGTGCTTCTTCTAGCTCCAATGTCAGAAACGTGCTTAGTTTGAGGAGAGAAAGCTAAAATGGACACTTGTTTATAACAGTTTTTTAGTTGTGAAAACTTCATTTCAAACAAGTAAACATCATGTTTTAGTAGTTCTCAAGGCTTTCCATATTGAAACATACAGCTGTCAGCCTGTTTAGTGCTTCTTCTAGCTCCAATGTCAGAAACGTGCTTAGTTTTGAGGAGAGAAAGCTAAAATGGGACACTTGTTTATAAACAGTTTTTTAGTTGTGAAAACTTCATTTAAAACAACTAAACATCATGTTTAGTAGTTCTCAGGCTTTCCATATTGAAACATACAGCTGTCAGCCTGTGAGTGCTTCTTCTAGCTCCAATGTCAGAAACGTGCTTAGTTTTGAGGAGAGAAAGCTAAAATGGACACTTGTTTATAAACAGTTTTTTTAGTTGTGAAAAACTTCATTTCAAACAAGTAAACATCATGTTTTAGTAGTTTCTCAAGGCTTTTCCTTATTGAAACATACAGCTGTCAGCCTGTTTAGTGCTTCTTCTAGCTCCAATGTCAGAAACGTGCTTAGTTTGAGGAGAGAAAGCTAAAATGGGACACTTGTTTATAAACAGTTTTTTAGTTGTGAAAACTTCATTTCAAACAAGTAAACATCATGTTTAGTAGTTCTCAAGGCTTTCCATATTGAAACAGTACAGCTGTCAGCCTGTTTAGTGCTTCTTCTAGCTCCAATGTCAGAAACGTGCTTAGTTTGAGGAGAGAAAGCTAAAATGGACACTTTGTTTATAAACAGTTTTTTAGTTGTGAAAACTTCATTTAAAACTACTAAACATCATGTTTAGTAGTTCTCAAGGCTTTCCATATTGAAACATACAGCTGTCAGCCTGTTAGTGCTTCTTCTAGCTCCAATGTCAGAAACGTGCTTAGTTTTGAGGAGAGAAAGCTAAAATGGACACTTGTTTTATAAACAGTTTTTTTAGTTGTGAAAACTTCATTTAAACAAGTAAAACATCATGTTTAGTAGTTCTCAAGGCTTTCCATATTGAAACATACAGCTGTCAGCCTGTTTAGTGCTTCTTCTAGCTCCAATGTCAGAAACGTGCTTAGTTTGAGGAGAGAAAGCTAAAATGGACACTTGTTTATAAAACAGTTTTTTTAGTTGTGAAAACTTCATTTAAAACAACTAAACATCATGTTTAGTAGTTCTCAAGGCCTTTCCATATTGAAAACATACAGCTGTCAGCCTGTTGAGTGCTTCTTCTAGCTCCAATGTCAGAAACGTGCTTAGTTTGAGGAGAGAAAGCTAAAATGGACACTTGTTTTATAAACAGTTTTTTTAGTTGTGAAAACTTCATTTCAAACAAGCTAAACATCATGTTAGTAGTTTCTCAAGGCTTTCCATATTGAAACATACAGCTGTCAGCCTGTTTAGTGCTTCTTATAGCTCCAATGTCAGAAACGTGCTTAGTTTGAGGAGAGAAAGCTAAAATGGACACTTGTTTATAAACAGTTTTTTTAGTTGTGAAAACTTCATTTAAAACAACTAAACATCATGTTTAGTAGTTCTCAAGGCTTTCCATATTGAAACATACAGCTGTCAGCCTGTTAGTGCTTCTTCTAGCTCCAATGTCAGAAACGTGCTTAGTTTTGAGGAGAGAAAGCTAAAAATGGACACTTGTTTATAAACAGTTTTTTTAGTTGTGAAAACTTCATTTCAAACAACTAAACATCATGTTTAGTAGTTCTCAAGGCTTTCCATATTGAAACATACAGCTGTCAGCCTGTTTAGTGCTTCTTCTAGCTCCAATGTCAGAAACGTGCTTAGTTTGAGGAGAGAAAGCTAAAATGGACACTTGTTTATAAACAGTTTTTTAGTTGTGAAAACTTCATTTCAAACAACTAAACATCATGTTTAGTAGTTCTCAAGGCTTTCCATATTGAAACATACAGCTGTCAGCCTGTTAGTGCTTCTTCTAGCTCCAATGTCAGAAACGTGCTTAGTTTGAGGAGAGAAAGCTAAAATGGACACTTGTTTATAAACAGTTTTTTTAGTTGTGAAAACTTCATTTCAAACAACTAAACATCATGTTTTAGTAGTTCTCAAGGCTTTCCATATTGAAACATACAGCTGTCAGCCTGTTTAGTGCTTCTTCTAGCTCCAATGTCAGAAACGTGCTTAGTTTGAGGAGAGAAAGCTAAAAATGGACACTTGTTTATAAACAGTTTTTTTAGTTGTGAAAACTTCATTTAAAACAACTAAACATCATGTTTAGTAGTTCTCAAGGCTTTCCATATTGAAACATACAGCTGTCAGCCTGTTAGTTTTAATATAGCTCCAATGTCAGAAACGTGCTTAGTTTGAGGAGAGAAAGCTAAAATGGACACTTGTTTATAAACAGTTTTTTAGTTGTGAAAACTTCATTTAAAACAACTAAACATCATGTTTAGTAGTTCTCAAGGCTTTCCATATTGAAACATACAGCTGTCAGCCTGTTTAGTTTTAATATAGCTCCAATGTCAGAAACGTGCTTAGTTTGAGGAGAGAAAGCTAAAATGGACACTTGTTTATAAACAGTTTTTTTAGTTGTGAAAACTTCATTTCAAACAACTAAACATCATGTTTAGTAGTTCTCAAGGCTTTCCATATTGAAACATACAGCTGTCAGCCTGTTAGTTTTAATATAGCTCCAATGTCAGAAACGTGCTTAGTTTGAGGAGAGAAAGCTAAAATGGACACTTGTTTATAAACAGTTTTTTAGTTGTGAAAACTTCATTTCAAACAACTAAACATCATGTTTAGTAGTTCTCAAGGCTTTCCATATTGAAACATACAGCTGTCAGCCTGTTTAGTGCTTCTTCTAGCTCCAATGTCAGAAACGTGCTTAGTTTGAGGAGAGAAAGCTAAAATGGACACTTGTTTATAAACAGTTTTTTTAGTTGTGAAAACTTCATTTCAAACAACTAAACATCATGTTTAAGTAGTTCTCAAGGCTTTCCATATTGAAACATACAGCTGTCAGCCTGTTTAGTGCTTCTTCTAGCTCCAATGTCAGAAACGTGCTTAGTTTGAGGAGAGAAAGCTAAAATGGACACTTGTTTATAAACAGTTTTTTTAGTTGTGAAAACTTCATTTCAAACAACTAAACATCATGTTTAGTAGTTCTCAAGGCTTTCCATATTGAAACATACAGCTGTCAGCCTGTTTAGTGCTTCTTCTAGCTCCAATGTCAGAAACGTGCTTAGTTTGAGGAGAGAAAGCTAAAATGGACACTTGTTTATAAACAGTTTTTTAGTTGTGAAAACTTCATTTAAAACAACTAAACATCATGTTTAGTAGTTCTCAAGGCTTTCCATATTGAAACATACAGCTGTCAGCCTGTTGAGTGCTTCTTATAGCTCCAATGTCAGAAACGTGCTTAGTTTGAGGAGAGAAAGCTAAAATGGACACTTGTTTATAAACAGTTTTTTTAGTTGTGAAAACTTCATTTCAAACAACTAAACATCATGTTTAGTAGTTCTCAAGGCTTTTCCATATTGAAAACATACAGCTGTCAGCCTGTTAGTTTTAATATAGCTCCAATGTCAGAAACGTGCTTAGTTTGAGGAGAGAAAGCTAAAATGGACACTTGTTTTATAAACAGTTTTTTAGTTGTGAAAACTTCATTTAAAACAAACTAAACATCATGTTTAGTAGTTCTCAAGGCTTTCCATATTGAAACATACAGCTGTCAGCCTGTTAGTTCTTAATCTAGCTCCAATGTCAGAAACGTGCTTAGTTTGAGGAGAGAAAGCTAAAATGGACACTTGTTTATAAACAGTTTTTTTAGTTTGTGAAAACTTCATTTCAAACAACTAAACATCATGTTTAGTAGTTCTCAAGGCTTTCCATATTGAAACATACAGCTGTCAGCCTGTTAGTGCTTCTTCTAGCTCCAATGTCAGAAACGTGCTTAGTTTGAGGAGAGAAAGCTAAAATGGACACTTGTTTATAAACAGTTTTTTTAGTTGTGAAAACTTCATTTCAAACAACTAAACATCATGTTTAGTAGTTCTCAAGGCTTTCCATATTGAAACATACAGCTGTCAGCCTGTGAGTGCTTCTTCTAGCTCCAATGTCAGAAACGTGCTTAGTTTGAGGAGAGAAAGCTAAAATGGACACTTGTTTATAAACAGTTTTTTTTAGTTGTGAAAACTTCATTTCAAACAACTAAACATCATGTTTAGTAGTTCTCAAGGCTTTCCATATTGAAACATACAGCTGTCAGCCTGTTTAGTGCTTCTTCTAGCTCCAATGTCAGAAACGTGCTTAGTTTGAGGAGAGAAGCTAAAATGGACACTTGTTTATAAACAGTTTTTTAGTTGTGAAAACTTCATTTAAAACAACTAAACATCATGTTTAGTAGTTCTCAAGGCTTTCCATATTGAAACATACAGCTGTCAGCCTGTTAGTGCTTCTTCTAGCTCCAATGTCAGAAACGTGCTTAGTTTGAGGAGAGAAAGCTAAAATGGACACTTGTTTATAAACAGTTTTTTAGTTGTGAAAACTTCATTTCAAACAACGTAAACATCATGTTTAGTAGTTCTCAAGGCTTTCCATATTGAAAACATACAGCTGTCAGCCTGTTAGTGCTTCTCTAGCTCAATGTCAGAAACGTGCTTAGTTTGAGGAGAGAAAGCTAAAATGGACCACTTGTTTATAAACAGTTTTTAGTTGTGAAAACTTCATTTCAAACAACTAAACATCATGTTTAGTAGTTTCTCAAGGCTTTCCATATTGAAACATACAGCTGTCAGCCTGTTAGTTTTAATATAGCTCCAATGTCAGAAACGTGCTTAGTTTGAGGAGAGAAAGCTAAAATGGACACTTGTTTATAAACAGTTTTTTAGTTGTGAAAACTTCATTTAAAACAACTAAACATCATGTTTTAGTAGTTCTCAAGGCTTTCCATATTGAAACATACAGCTGTCAGCCTGTTAGTGCTTCTTCTAGCTCCAATGTCAGAAACGTGCTTAGTTTGAGGAGAGAAAGCTAAAATGGACACTTGTTTATAAACAGTTTTTTTAGTTGTGAAAACTTCATTTCAAACAACTAAACATCATGTTTAGTAGTTCTCAAGGCTTTCCATATTGAAACATACAGCTGTCAGCCTGTTAGTTTTATTATAGCTCCAATGTCAGAAACGTGCTTAGTTTGAGGAGAGAAAGCTAAAATGGGACACTTGTTTTATAAACAGTTTTTTAGTTGTGAAAACTTCATTTCAAACAACTAAACATCATGTTTAGTAGTTCTCAAGGCTTTCCATATTGAAACATACAGCTGTCAGCTGTTAGTGCTTCTTCTAGCTCCAATGTCAGAAACGTGCTTAGTTTGAGGAGAGAAAGCTAAAATGGACACTTGTTTATAAACAGTTTTTTAGTTGTGAAAACTTCATTTCAAACAACTAAACATCATGTTTAGTAGTTCTCAAGGCTTTCCATATTGAAACATACAGCTGTCAGCCTGTTAGTTCTTCTTATAGCTCCAATGTCAGAAACGTGCTTAGTTTGAGGAGAGAAAGCTAAAATGGACACTTGTTTATAAACAGTTTTTTAGTTGTGAAAACTTCATTTCAAACAACTAAACATCATGTTTAGTAGTTCTCAAGGCTTTCCATATTGAAACATACAGCTGTCAGCCTGTTAGTTTTAATATAGCTCCAATGTCAGAACGTGCTTAGTTTGAGGAGAGAAAGCTAAAATGGACACTTGTTTATAAACAGTTTTTTAGTTGTGAAAACTTCATTTCAAACAAGTAAACATCATGTTTAGTAGTTCTCAAGGCTTTCCATATTGAAACATACAGCTGTCAGCCTGTTTAGTGCTTCTTCTAGCTCCAATGTCAGAAACGTGCTTAGTTTGAGGAGAGAAAGCTAAAATGGACACTTGTTTATAAACAGTTTTTTAGTTGTGAAAACTTCATTTAAAACAACTAAACATCATGTTTAGTAGTTCTCAAGGCTTTCCATATTGAAACATACAGCTGTCAGCCTGTTAGTTTTAATATAGCTCCAATGTCAGAAACGTGCTTAGTTTGAGGAGAGAAAGCTAAAATGGACACTTGTTTATAAACAGTTTTTTAGTTGTGAAAACTTCATTTCAAACAACTAAACATCATGTTTAGTAGTTCTCAAGGCTTTTCCATATTGAAACATACAGCTGTCAGCCTGTTTAGTGCTTCTTCTAGCTCCAATGTCAGAAACGTGCTTAGTTTGAGGAGAGAAAGCTAAAATGG
The DNA here is from genome assembly GCF_042242105.1 of Pempheris klunzingeri. Classification (NCBI taxonomy): domain Eukaryota; kingdom Metazoa; phylum Chordata; class Actinopteri; order Acropomatiformes; family Pempheridae; genus Pempheris; species Pempheris klunzingeri. The sequence continues at coordinate 6,699 of NW_027254963.1, forward strand.
ACACTTGTTTATAAACAGTTTTTTTTAGTTGTGAAAAACTTCATTTAAAACAACTAAACATCATGTTTAGTAGTTCTCAAGGCTTTCCATATTGAAACATACAGCTGTCAGCCTGTTAGTGCTTCTTCTAGCTCCAATGTCAGAAACGTGCTTAGTTTGAGGAGAGAAAGCTAAAATGGACACTTGTTTATAAACAGTTTTTTAGTTGTGAAAACTTCATTTAAAACAACTAAACATCATGTTTAGTAGTTCTCAAGGCTTTCCATATTGAAACATACAGCTGTCAGCCTGTTAGTTTTAATATAGCTCCAATGTCAGAAACGTGCTTAGTTTGAGGAGAGAAAGCTAAAATGGACACTTGTTTATAAACAGTTTTTTAGTTGTGAAAACTTCATTTAAAACAACTAAACATCATGTTTAGTAGTTCTCAAGGCTTTCCATATTGAAAAACATACAGCTGTCAGCCTGTTAGTGCTTCTTCTAGCTCCAATGTCAGAAACGTGCTTAGTTTGAGGAGAGAAAGCTAAAATGGACACTTGTTTATAAACAGTTTTTTAGTTGTGAAAACTTCATTTCAAACAACTAAACATCATGTTTAGTAGTTCTCAAGGCTTTCCATATTGAAACATACAGCTGTCAGCCTGTTAGTTTTAATATAGCTCCAATGTCAGAAACGTGCTTAGTTTGAGGAGAGAAAGCTAAAATGGACACTTGTTTATAAACAGTTTTTTAGTTGTGAAAACTTCATTTCAAACAACTAAACATCATGTTTAGTAGTTCTCAAGGCTTTCCATATTGAAACATACAGCTGTCAGCCTGTTAGTTTTAATATAGCTCCAATGTCAGAAACGTGCTTAGTTTGAGGAGAGAAAGCTAAAATGGACACTTGTTTATAAACAGTTTTTTAGTTGTGAAAACTTCATTTCAAACAACTAAACATCATGTTTAGTAGTTCTCAAGGCTTTCCATATTGAAACATACAGCTGTCAGCCTGTTAGTTTTAATATAGCTCCAATGTCAGAAACGTGCTTAGTTTGAGGAGAGAAAGCTAAAATGGACACTTGTTTATAAACAGTTTTTTAGTTGTGAAAACTTCATTTAAAACAACTAAACATCATGTTTAGTAGTTCTCAAGGCTTTCCATATTGAAACATACAGCTGTCAGCCTGTTAGTTTTAATATAGCTCCAATGTCAGAAACGTGCTTAGTTTGAGGAGAGAAAGCTAAAATGGACACTTGTTTATAAACAGTTTTTTAGTTGTGAAAACTTCATTTAAAACAACTAAACATCATGTTTAGTAGTTCTCAAGGCTTTCCATATTGAAACATACAGCTGTCAGCCTGTTAGTTTTAATATAGCTCCAATGTCAGAAACGTGCTTAGTTTGAGGAGAGAAAGCTAAAATGGACACTTGTTTATAAACAGTTTTTTAGTTGTGAAAACTTCATTTCAAACAAGTAAACATCATGTTTAGTAGTTCTCAAGGCTTTCCATATTGAAACATACAGCTGTCAGCCTGTTTAGTGCTTCTTCTAGCTCCAATGTCAGAAACGTGCTTAGTTTGAGGAGAGAAAGCTAAAATGGACACTTGTTTATAAACAGTTTTTTAGTTGTGAAAACTTCATTTAAAACAACTAAACATCATGTTTAGTAGTTCTCAAGGCTTTCCATATTGAAACATACAGCTGTCAGCCTGTGAGTGCTTCTTCTAGCTCCAATGTCAGAAACGTGCTTAGTTTGAGGAGAGAAAGCTAAAATGGACACTTGTTTATAAACAGTTTTTTAGTTGTGAAAACTTCATTTCAAACAACTAAACATCATGTTTAGTAGTTCTCAAGGCTTTCCATATTGAAACATACAGCTGTCAGCCTGTGAGTGCTTCTTCTAGCTCCAATGTCAGAAACGTGCTTAGTTTGAGGAGAGAAAGCTAAAATGGACACTTGTTTATAAACAGTTTTTTAGTTGTGAAAACTTCATTTAAAACAACTAAACATCATGTTTAGTAGTTCTCAAGGCTTTCCATATTGAAACATACAGCTGTCAGCCTGTTAGTTTTAATATAGCTCCAATGTCAGAAACGTGCTTAGTTTGAGGAGAGAAAGCTAAAATGGACACTTGTTTATAAACAGTTTTTTAGTTGTGAAAACTTCATTTAAAACAACTAAACATCATGTTTAGTAGTTCTCAAGGCTTTCCGTATTGAAACATACAGCTGTCAGCCTGTTAGTTTTAATATAGCTCCAATGTCAGAAACGTGCTTAGTTTGAGGAGAGAAAGCTAAAATGGACACTTGTTTATAAACAGTTTTTTAGTTGTGAAAACTTCATTTCAAACAAGTAAACATCATGTTTAGTAGTTCTCAAGGCTTTCCATATTGAAACATACAGCTGTCAGCCTGTTTAGTGCTTCTTCTAGCTCCAATGTCAGAAACGTGCTTAGTTTGAGGAGAGAAAGCTAAAATGGACACTTGTTTATAAACAGTTTTTTAGTTGTGAAAACTTCATTTAAAACAACTAAACATCATGTTTAGTAGTTCTCAAGGCTTTCCATATTGAAACATACAGCTGTCAGCCTGTTAGTTTTAATATAGCTCCAATGTCAGAAACGTGCTTAGTTTGAGGAGAGAAAGCTAAAATGGACACTTGTTTATAAACAGTTTTTTAGTTGTGAAAACTTCATTTCAAACAAGTAAACATCATGTTTAGTAGTTCTCAAGGCTTTCCATATTGAAACATACAGCTGTCAGCCTGTTTAGTGCTTCTTCTAGCTCCAATGTCAGAAACGTGCTTAGTTTGAGGAGAGAAAGCTAAAATGGACACTTGTTTATAAACAGTTTTTTAGTTGTGAAAACTTCATTTCAAACAAGTAAACATCATGTTTAGTAGTTCTCAAGGCTTTCCATATTGAAACATACAGCTGTCAGCCTGTTTAGTGCTTCTTCTAGCTCCAATGTCAGAAACGTGCTTAGTTTGAGGAGAGAAAGCTAAAATGGACACTTGTTTATAAACAGTTTTTTAGTTGTGAAAACTTCATTTCAAACAAGTAAACATCATGTTTAGTAGTTCTCAAGGCTTTCCATATTGAAACATACAGCTGTCAGCCTGTTTAGTGCTTCTTCTAGCTCCAATGTCAGAAACGTGCTTAGTTTGAGGAGAGAAAGCTAAAATGGACACTTGTTTATAAACAGTTTTTTAGTTGTGAAAACTTCATTTAAAACACCTAAACATCATGTTTAGTAGTTCTCAAGGCTTTCCATATTGAAACATACAGCTGTCAGCCTGTTAGTTTTAATATAGCTCCAATGTCAGAAACGTGCTTAGTTTGAGGAGAGAAAGCTAAAATGGACACTTGTTTATAAACAGTTTTTTAGTTGTGAAAACTTCATTTCAAACAAGTAAACATCATGTTTAGTAGTTCTCAAGGCTTTCCATATTGAAACATACAGCTGTCAGCCTGTTTAGTGCTTCTTCTAGCTCCAATGTCAGAAACGTGCTTAGTTTGAGGAGAGAAAGCTAAAATGGACACTTGTTTATAAACAGTTTTTTAGTTGTGAAAACTTCATTTAAAACAACTAAACATCATGTTTAGTAGTTCTCAAGGCTTTCCATATTGAAACATACAGCTGTCAGCCTGTGAGTGCTTCTTCTAGCTCCAATGTCAGAAACGTGCTTAGTTTGAGGAGAGAAAGCTAAAATGGACACTTGTTTATAAACAGTTTTTTAGTTGTGAAAACTTCATTTCAAACAAGTAAACATCATGTTTAGTAGTTCTCAAGGCTTTCCATATTGAAACATACAGCTGTCAGCCTGTTTAGTGCTTCTTCTAGCTCCAATGTCAGAAACGTGCTTAGTTTGAGGAGAGAAAGCTAAAATGGACACTTGTTTATAAACAGTTTTTTAGTTGTGAAAACTTCATTTAAAACACCTAAACATCATGTTTAGTAGTTCTCAAGGCTTTCCATATTGAAACATACAGCTGTCAGCCTGTTAGTTTTAATATAGCTCCAATGTCAGAAACGTGCTTAGTTTGAGGAGAGAAAGCTAAAATGGACACTTGTTTATAAACAGTTTTTTAGTTGTGAAAACTTCATTTCAAACAAGTAAACATCATGTTTAGTAGTTCTCAAGGCTTTCCATATTGAAACATACAGCTGTCAGCCTGTTTAGTGCTTCTTCTAGCTCCAATGTCAGAAACGTGCTTAGTTTGAGGAGAGAAAGCTAAAATGGACACTTGTTTATAAACAGTTTTTTAGTTGTGAAAACTTCATTTAAAACAACTAAACATCATGTTTAGTAGTTCTCAAGGCTTTCCATATTGAAACATACAGCTGTCAGCCTGTGAGTGCTTCTTCTAGCTCCAATGTCAGAAACGTGCTTAGTTTGAGGAGAGAAAGCTAAAATGGACACTTGTTTATAAACAGTTTTTTAGTTGTGAAAACTTCATTTAAAACAACTAAACATCATGTTTAGTAGTTCTCAAGGCTTTCCATATTGAAACATACAGCTGTCAGCCTGTTAGTTTTAATATAGCTCCAATGTCAGAAACGTGCTTAGTTTGAGGAGAGAAAGCTAAAATGGACACTTGTTTATAAACAGTTTTTTAGTTGTGAAAACTTCATTTAAAACAACTAAACATCATGTTTAGTAGTTCTCAAGGCTTTCCATATTGAAACATACAGCTGTCAGCCTGTGAGTGCTTCTTCTAGCTCCAATGTCAGAAACGTGCTTAGTTTGAGGAGAGAAAGCTAAAATGGACACTTGTTTATAAACAGTTTTTTAGTTGTGAAAACTTCATTTAAAACAACTAAACATCATGTTTAGTAGTTCTCAAGGCTTTCCATATTGAAACATACAGCTGTCAGCCTGTGAGTGCTTCTTCTAGCTCCAATGTCAGAAACGTGCTTAGTTTGAGGAGAGAAAGCTAAAATGGACACTTGTTTATAAACAGTTTTTTAGTTGTGAAAACTTCATTTCAAACAACTAAACATCATGTTTAGTAGTTCTCAAGGCTTTCCATATTGAAACATACAGCTGTCAGCCTGTTAGTTTTAATATAGCTCCAATGTCAGAAACGTGCTTAGTTTGAGGAGAGAAAGCTAAAATGGACACTTGTTTATAAACAGTTTTTTAGTTGTGAAAACTTCATTTCAAACAACTAAACATCATGTTTAGTAGTTCTCAAGGCTTTCCATATTGAAACATACAGCTGTCAGCCTGTTAGTTTTAATATAGCTCCAATGTCAGAAACGTGCTTAGTTTGAGGAGAGAAAGCTAAAATGGACACTTGTTTATAAACAGTTTTTTAGTTGTGAAAACTTCATTTCAAACAAGTAAACATCATGTTTAGTAGTTCTCAAGGCTTTCCATATTGAAACATACAGCTGTCAGCCTGTTTAGTGCTTCTTCTAGCTCCAATGTCAGAAACGTGCTTAGTTTGAGGAGAGAAAGCTAAAATGGACACTTGTTTATAAACAGTTTTTTAGTTGTGAAAACTTCATTTAAAACACCTAAACATCATGTTTAGTAGTTCTCAAGGCTTTCCATATTGAAACATACAGCTGTCAGCCTGTTAGTTTTAATATAGCTCCAATGTCAGAAACGTGCTTAGTTTGAGGAGAGAAAGCTAAAATGGACACTTGTTTATAAACAGTTTTTTAGTTGTGAAAACTTCATTTCAAACAAGTAAACATCATGTTTAGTAGTTCTCAAGGCTTTCCATATTGAAACATACAGCTGTCAGCCTGTTTAGTGCTTCTTCTAGCTCCAATGTCAGAAACGTGCTTAGTTTGAGGAGAGAAAGCTAAAATGGACACTTGTTTATAAACAGTTTTTTAGTTGTGAAAACTTCATTTAAAACAACTAAACATCATGTTTAGTAGTTCTCAAGGCTTTCCATATTGAAACATACAGCTGTCAGCCTGTGAGTGCTTCTTCTAGCTCCAATGTCAGAAACGTGCTTAGTTTGAGGAGAGAAAGCTAAAATGGACACTTGTTTATAAACAGTTTTTTAGTTGTGAAAACTTCATTTCAAACAACTAAACATCATGTTTAGTAGTTCTCAAGGCTTTCCATATTGAAACATACAGCTGTCAGCCTGTTTAGTGCTTCTTCTAGCTCCAATGTCAGAAACGTGCTTAGTTTGAGGAGAGAAAGCTAAAATGGACACTTGTTTATAAACAGTTTTTTAGTTGTGAAAACTTCATTTCAAACAACTAAACATCATGTTTAGTAGTTCTCAAGGCTTTCCATATTGAAACATACAGCTGTCAGCCTGTTAGTTTTAATATAGCTCCAATGTCAGAAACGTGCTTAGTTTGAGGAGAGAAAGCTAAAATGGACACTTGTTTATAAACAGTTTTTTAGTTGTGAAAACTTCATTTCAAACAAGTAAACATCATGTTTAGTAGTTCTCAAGGCTTTCCATATTGAAACATACAGCTGTCAGCCTGTTAGTTTTAATATAGCTCCAATGTCAGAAACGTGCTTAGTTTGAGGAGAGAAAGCTAAAATGGACACTTGTTTATAAACAGTTTTTTAGTTGTGAAAACTTCATTTAAAACAACTAAACATCATGTTTAGTAGTTCTCAAGGCTTTCCGTATTGAAACATACAGCTGTCAGCCTGTTAGTTTTAATATAGCTCCAATGTCAGAAACGTGCTTAGTTTGAGGAGAGAAAGCTAAAATGGACACTTGTTTATAAACAGTTTTTTAGTTGTGAAAACTTCATTTAAAACAACTAAACATCATGTTTAGTAGTTCTCAAGGCTTTCCATATTGAAACATACAGCTGTCAGCCTGTTAGTTTTAATATAGCTCCAATGTCAGAAACGTGCTTAGTTTGAGGAGAGAAAGCTAAAATGGACACTTGTTTATAAACAGTTTTTTAGTTGTGAAAACTTCATTTCAAACAACTAAACATCATGTTTAGTAGTTCTCAAGGCTTTCCATATTGAAACATACAGCTGTCAGCCTGTTTAGTGCTTCTTCTAGCTCCAATGTCAGAAACGTGCTTAGTTTGAGGAGAGAAAGCTAAAATGGACACTTGTTTATAAACAGTTTTTTAGTTGTGAAAACTTCATTTAAAACAACTAAACATCATGTTTAGTAGTTCTCAAGGCTTTCCATATTGAAACATACAGCTGTCAGCCTGTGAGTGCTTCTTCTAGCTCCAATGTCAGAAACGTGCTTAGTTTGAGGAGAGAAAGCTAAAATGGACACTTGTTTATAAACAGTTTTTTAGTTGTGAAAACTTCATTTCAAACAACTAAACATCATGTTTAGTAGTTCTCAAGGCTTTCCATATTGAAACATACAGCTGTCAGCCTGTTTAGTGCTTCTTCTAGCTCCAATGTCAGAAACGTGCTTAGTTTGAGGAGAGAAAGCTAAAATGGACACTTGTTTATAAACAGTTTTTTAGTTGTGAAAACTTCATTTAAAACAACTAAACATCATGTTTAGTAGTTCTCAAGGCTTTCCATATTGAAACATACAGCTGTCAGCCTGTGAGTGCTTCTTCTAGCTCCAATGTCAGAAACGTGCTTAGTTTGAGGAGAGAAAGCTAAAATGGACACTTGTTTATAAACAGTTTTTTAGTTGTGAAAACTTCATTTAAAACAACTAAACATCATGTTTAGTAGTTCTCAAGGCTTTCCATATTGAAACATACAGCTGTCAGCCTGTTAGTTTTAATATAGCTCCAATGTCAGAAACGTGCTTAGTTTGAGGAGAGAAAGCTAAAATGGACACTTGTTTATAAACAGTTTTTTAGTTGTGAAAACTTCATTTAAAACAACTAAACATCATGTTTAGTAGTTCTCAAGGCTTTCCATATTGAAACATACAGCTGTCAGCCTGTGAGTGCTTCTTCTAGCTCCAATGTCAGAAACGTGCTTAGTTTGAGGAGAGAAAGCTAAAATGGACACTTGTTTATAAACAGTTTTTTAGTTGTGAAAACTTCATTTAAAACAACTAAACATCATGTTTAGTAGTTCTCAAGGCTTTCCATATTGAAACATACAGCTGTCAGCCTGTGAGTGCTTCTTCTAGCTCCAATGTCAGAAACGTGCTTAGTTTGAGGAGAGAAAGCTAAAATGGACACTTGTTTATAAACAGTTTTTTAGTTGTGAAAACTTCATTTCAAACAAGTAAACATCATGTTTAGTAGTTCTCAAGGCTTTCCATATTGAAACATACAGCTGTCAGCCTGTTTAGTGCTTCTTCTAGCTCCAATGTCAGAAACGTGCTTAGTTTGAGGAGAGAAAGCTAAAATGGACACTTGTTTATAAACAGTTTTTTAGTTGTGAAAACTTCATTTAAAACAACTAAACATCATGTTTAGTAGTTCTCAAGGCTTTCCATATTGAAACATACAGCTGTCAGCCTGTGAGTGCTTCTTCTAGCTCCAATGTCAGAAACGTGCTTAGTTTGAGGAGAGAAAGCTAAAATGGACACTTGTTTATAAACAGTTTTTTAGTTGTGAAAACTTCATTTCAAACAAGTAAACATCATGTTTAGTAGTTCTCAAGGCTTTCCATATTGAAACATACAGCTGTCAGCCTGTTTAGTGCTTCTTCTAGCTCCAATGTCAGAAACGTGCTTAGTTTGAGGAGAGAAAGCTAAAATGGACACTTGTTTATAAACAGTTTTTTAGTTGTGAAAACTTCATTTAAAACAACTAAACATCATGTTTAGTAGTTCTCAAGGCTTTCCATATTGAAACATACAGCTGTCAGCCTGTGAGTGCTTCTTCTAGCTCCAATGTCAGAAACGTGCTTAGTTTGAGGAGAGAAAGCTAAAATGGACACTTGTTTATAAACAGTTTTTTAGTTGTGAAAACTTCATTTCAAACAAGTAAACATCATGTTTAGTAGTTCTCAAGGCTTTCCATATTGAAACATACAGCTGTCAGCCTGTTTAGTGCTTCTTCTAGCTCCAATGTCAGAAACGTGCTTAGTTTGAGGAGAGAAAGCTAAAATGGACACTTGTTTATAAACAGTTTTTTAGTTGTGAAAACTTCATTTAAAACAACTAAACATCATGTTTAGTAGTTCTCAAGGCTTTCCATATTGAAACATACAGCTGTCAGCCTGTGAGTGCTTCTTCTAGCTCCAATGTCAGAAACGTGCTTAGTTTGAGGAGAGAAAGCTAAAATGGACACTTGTTTATAAACAGTTTTTTAGTTGTGAAAACTTCATTTAAAACAACTAAACATCATGTTTAGTAGTTCTCAAGGCTTTCCATATTGAAACATACAGCTGTCAGCCTGTTAGTTTTAATATAGCTCCAATGTCAGAAACGTGCTTAGTTTGAGGAGAGAAAGCTAAAATGGACACTTGTTTATAAACAGTTTTTTAGTTGTGAAAACTTCATTTAAAACAACTAAACATCATGTTTAGTAGTTCTCAAGGCTTTCCATATTGAAACATACAGCTGTCAGCCTGTTTAGTGCTTCTTCTAGCTCCAATGTCAATGTCAATGTCGTGCTTAGTTTGAGGAGAGAAAGCTAAAATGGACACTTGTTTATAAACAGTTTTTTAGTTGTGAAAACTTCATTTCAAACAACTAAACATCATGTTTAGTAGTTCTCAAGGCTTTCCATATTGAAACATACAGCTGTCAGCCTGTTAGTTTTAATATAGCTCCAATGTCAGAAACGTGCTTAGTTTGAGGAGAGAAAGCTAAAATGGACACTTGTTTATAAACAGTTTTTTAGTTGTGAAAACTTCATTTCAAACAACTAAACATCATGTTTAGTAGTTCTCAAGGCTTTCCATATCGAAACATACAGCTGTCAGCCTGTGAGTGCTTTAATATAGCTCCAATGTCAGAAACGTGCTTAGTTTGAGGAGAGAAAGCTAAAATGGACACTTGTTTATAAACAGTTTTTTAGTTGTGAAAACTTCATTTCAAACAACTAAACATCATGTTTAGTAGTTCTCAAGGCTTTCCATATTGAAACATACAGCTGTCAGCCTGTTTAGTTTTAATATAGCTCCAATGTCAGAAACGTGCTTAGTTTGAGGAGAGAAAGCTAAAATGGACACTTGTTTATAAACAGTTTTTTAGTTGTGAAAACTTCATTTAAAACAACTAAACATCATGTTTAGTAGTTCTCAAGGCTTTCCATATTGAAACATACAGCTGTCAGCCTGTTAGTTTTAATATAGTTCCAATGTCAGAAACGTGCTTAGTTTGAGGAGAGAAAGCTAAAATGGACACTTGTTTATAAACAGTTTTTTAGTTGTGAAAACTTCATTTCAAACAACTAAACATCATGTTTAGTAGTTCTCAAGGCTTTCCATATTGAAACATACAGCTGTCAGCCTGTTAGTTTTAATATAGCTCCAATGTCAGAAACGTGCTTAGTTTGAGGAGAGAAAGCTAAAATGGACACTTGTTTATAAACAGTTTTTTAGTTGTGAAAACTTCATTTCAAACAAGTAAACATCATGTTTAGTAGTTCTCAAGGCTTTCCATATTGAAACATACAGCTGTCAGCCTGTTTAGTGCTTCTTCTAGCTCCAATGTCAGAAACGTGCTTAGTTTGAGGAGAGAAAGCTAAAATGGACACTTGTTTATAAACAGTTTTTTAGTTGTGAAAACTTCATTTCAAACAACTAAACATCATGTTTAGTAGTTCTCAAGGCTTTCCATATTGAAACATACAGCTGTCAGCCTGTGAGTGCTTCTTCTAGCTCCAATGTCAGAAACGTGCTTAGTTTGAGGAGAGAAAGCTAAAATGGACACTTGTTTATAAACAGTTTTTTAGTTGTGAAAACTTCATTTCAAACAACTAAACATCATGTTTAGTAGTTCTCAAGGCTTTCCATATTGAAACATACAGCTGTCAGCCTGTTAGTTTTAATATAGCTCCAATGTCAGAAACGTGCTTAGTTTGAGGAGAGAAAGCTAAAATGGACACTTGTTTATAAACAGTTTTTTAGTTGTGAAAACTTCATTTAAAACAACTAAACATCATGTTTAGTAGTTCTCAAGGCTTTCCGTATTGAAACATACAGCTGTCAGCCTGTTAGTTTTAATATAGCTCCAATGTCAGAAACGTGCTTAGTTTGAGGAGAGAAAGCTAAAATGGACACTTGTTTATAAACAGTTTTTTAGTTGTGAAAACTTCATTTAAAACAACTAAACATCATGTTTAGTAGTTCTCAAGGCTTTCCATATTGAAACATACAGCTGTCAGCCTGTTAGTTTTAATATAGCTCCAATGTCAGAAACGTGCTTAGTTTGAGGAGAGAAAGCTAAAATGGACACTTGTTTATAAACAGTTTTTTAGTTGTGAAAACTTCATTTCAAACAAGTAAACATCATGTTTAGTAGTTCTCAAGGCTTTCCATATTGAAACATACAGCTGTCAGCCTGTTTAGTGCTTCTTCTAGCTCCAATGTCAGAAACGTGCTTAGTTTGAGGAGAGAAAGCTAAAATGGACACTTGTTTATAAACAGTTTTTTAGTTGTGAAAACTTCATTTAAAACAACTAAACATCATGTTTAGTAGTTCTCAAGGCTTTCCATATTGAAACATACAGCTGTCAGCCTGTGAGTGCTTCTTCTAGCTCCAATGTCAGAAACGTGCTTAGTTTGAGGAGAGAAAGCTAAAATGGACACTTGTTTATAAACAGTTTTTTAGTTGTGAAAACTTCATTTCAAACAAGTAAACATCATGTTTAGTAGTTCTCAAGGCTTTCCATATTGAAACATACAGCTGTCAGCCTGTTTAGTGCTTCTTCTAGCTCCAATGTCAGAAACGTGCTTAGTTTGAGGAGAGAAAGCTAAAATGGACACTTGTTTATAAACAGTTTTTTAGTTGTGAAAACTTCATTTAAAACAACTAAACATCATGTTTAGTAGTTCTCAAGGCTTTCCATATTGAAACATACAGCTGTCAGCCTGTGAGTGCTTCTTCTAGCTCCAATGTCAGAAACGTGCTTAGTTTGAGGAGAGAAAGCTAAAATGGACACTTGTTTATAAACAGTTTTTTAGTTGTGAAAACTTCATTTCAAACAACTAAACATCATGTTTAGTAGTTCTCAAGGCTTTCCATATTGAAACATACAGCTGTCAGCCTGTTTAGTGCTTCTTCTAGCTCCAATGTCAGAAACGTGCTTAGTTTGAGGAGAGAAAGCTAAAATGGACACTTGTTTATAAACAGTTTTTTAGTTGTGAAAACTTCATTTAAAACAACTAAACATCATGTTTAGTAGTTCTCAAGGCTTTCCATATTGAAACATACAGCTGTCAGCCTGTGAGTGCTTCTTCTAGCTCCAATGTCAGAAACGTGCTTAGTTTGAGGAGAGAAAGCTAAAATGGACACTTGTTTATAAACAGTTTTTTAGTTGTGAAAACTTCATTTAAAACAACTAAACATCATGTTTAGTAGTTCTCAAGGCTTTCCATATTGAAACATACAGCTGTCAGCCTGTTTAGTGCTTCTTCTAGCTCCAATGTCAATGTCAATGTCGTGCTTAGTTTGAGGAGAGAAAGCTAAAATGGACACTTGTTTATAAACAGTTTTTTAGTTGTGAAAACTTCATTTCAAACAACTAAACATCATGTTTAGTAGTTCTCAAGGCTTTCCATATTGAAACATACAGCTGTCAGCCTGTTAGTTTTAATATAGCTCCAATGTCAGAAACGTGCTTAGTTTGAGGAGAGAAAGCTAAAATGGACACTTGTTTATAAACAGTTTTTTAGTTGTGAAAACTTCATTTAAAACAACTAAACATCATGTTTAGTAGTTCTCAAGGCTTTCCATATTGAAACATACAGCTGTCAGCCTGTTTAGTGCTTCTTCTAGCTCCAATGTCAGAAACGTGCTTAGTTTGAGGAGAGAAAGCTAAAATGGACACTTGTTTATAAACAGTTTTTTAGTTGTGAAAACTTCATTTCAAACAACTAAACATCATGTTTAGTAGTTCTCAAGGCTTTCCATATTGAAACATACAGCTGTCAGCCTGTTTAGTGCTTCTTCTAGCTCCAATGTCAGAAACGTGCTTAGTTTGAGGAGAGAAAGCTAAAATGGACACTTGTTTATAAACAGTTTTTTAGTTGTGAAAACTTCATTTCAAACAACTAAACATCATGTTTAGTAGTTCTCAAGGCTTTCCATATCGAAACATACAGCTGTCAGCCTGTGAGTGCTTTAATATAGCTCCAATGTCAGAAACGTGCTTAGTTTGAGGAGAGAAAGCTAAAATGGACACTTGTTTATAAACAGTTTTTTAGTTGTGAAAACTTCATTTCAAACAACTAAACATCATGTTTAGTAGTTCTCAAGGCTTTCCATATTGAAACATACAGCTGTCAGCCTGTTTAGTTTTAATATAGCTCCAATGTCAGAAACGTGCTTAGTTTGAGGAGAGAAAGCTAAAATGGACACTTGTTTATAAACAGTTTTTTAGTTGTGAAAACTTCATTTAAAACAACTAAACATCATGTTTAGTAGTTCTCAAGGCTTTCCATATTGAAACATACAGCTGTCAGCCTGTTAGTTTTAATATAGCTCCAATGTCAGAAACGTGCTTAGTTTGAGGAGAGAAAGCTAAAATGGACACTTGTTTATAAACAGTTTTTTAGTTGTGAAAACTTCATTTCAAACAACTAAACATCATGTTTAGTAGTTCTCAAGGCTTTCCATATTGAAACATACAGCTGTCAGCCTGTTAGTTTTAATATAGCTCCAATGTCAGAAACGTGCTTAGTTTGAGGAGAGAAAGCTAAAATGGACACTTGTTTATAAACAGTTTTTTAGTTGTGAAAACTTCATTTCAAACAAGTAAACATCATGTTTAGTAGTTCTCAAGGCTTTCCATATTGAAACATACAGCTGTCAGCCTGTTTAGTGCTTCTTCTAGCTCCAATGTCAGAAACGTGCTTAGTTTGAGGAGAGAAAGCTAAAATGGACACTTGTTTATAAACAGTTTTTTAGTTGTGAAAACTTCATTTCAAACAACTAAACATCATGTTTAGTAGTTCTCAAGGCTTTCCATATTGAAACATACAGCTGTCAGCCTGTGAGTGCTTCTTCTAGCTCCAATGTCAGAAACGTGCTTAGTTTGAGGAGAGAAAGCTAAAATGGACACTTGTTTATAAACAGTTTTTTAGTTGTGAAAACTTCATTTCAAACAACTAAACATCATGTTTAGTAGTTCTCAAGGCTTTCCATATTGAAACATACAGCTGTCAGCCTGTTAGTTTTAATATAGCTCCAATGTCAGAAACGTGCTTAGTTTGAGGAGAGAAAGCTAAAATGGACACTTGTTTATAAACAGTTTTTTAGTTGTGAAAACTTCATTTAAAACAACTAAACATCATGTTTAGTAGTTCTCAAGGCTTTCCGTATTGAAACATACAGCTGTCAGCCTGTTAGTTTTAATATAGCTCCAATGTCAGAAACGTGCTTAGTTTGAGGAGAGAAAGCTAAAATGGACACTTGTTTATAAACAGTTTTTTAGTTGTGAAAACTTCATTTAAAACAACTAAACATCATGTTTAGTAGTTCTCAAGGCTTTCCATATTGAAACATACAGCTGTCAGCCTGTTAGTTTTAATATAGCTCCAATGTCAGAAACGTGCTTAGTTTGAGGAGAGAAAGCTAAAATGGACACTTGTTTATAAACAGTTTTTTAGTTGTGAAAACTTCATTTCAAACAAGTAAACATCATGTTTAGTAGTTCTCAAGGCTTTCCATATTGAAACATACAGCTGTCAGCCTGTTTAGTGCTTCTTCTAGCTCCAATGTCAGAAACGTGCTTAGTTTGAGGAGAGAAAGCTAAAATGGACACTTGTTTATAAACAGTTTTTTAGTTGTGAAAACTTCATTTAAAACAACTAAACATCATGTTTAGTAGTTCTCAAGGCTTTCCATATTGAAACATACAGCTGTCAGCCTGTGAGTGCTTCTTCTAGCTCCAATGTCAGAAACGTGCTTAGTTTGAGGAGAGAAAGCTAAAATGGACACTTGTTTATAAACAGTTTTTTAGTTGTGAAAACTTCATTTCAAACAAGTAAACATCATGTTTAGTAGTTCTCAAGGCTTTCCATATTGAAACATACAGCTGTCAGCCTGTTTAGTGCTTCTTCTAGCTCCAATGTCAGAAACGTGCTTAGTTTGAGGAGAGAAAGCTAAAATGGACACTTGTTTATAAACAGTTTTTTAGTTGTGAAAACTTCATTTAAAACAACTAAACATCATGTTTAGTAGTTCTCAAGGCTTTCCATATTGAAACATACAGCTGTCAGCCTGTGAGTGCTTCTTCTAGCTCCAATGTCAGAAACGTGCTTAGTTTGAGGAGAGAAAGCTAAAATGGACACTTGTTTATAAACAGTTTTTTAGTTGTGAAAACTTCATTTAAAACAACTAAACATCATGTTTAGTAGTTCTCAAGGCTTTCCATATTGAAACATACAGCTGTCAGCCTGTTAGTTTTAATATAGCTCCAATGTCAGAAACGTGCTTAGTTTGAGGAGAGAAAGCTAAAATGGACACTTGTTTATAAACAGTTTTTTAGTTGTGAAAACTTCATTTAAAACAACTAAACATCATGTTTAGTAGTTCTCAAGGCTTTCCATATTGAAACATACAGCTGTCAGCCTGTTTAGTGCTTCTTCTAGCTCCAATGTCAATGTCAATGTCGTGCTTAGTTTGAGGAGAGAAAGCTAAAATGGACACTTGTTTATAAACAGTTTTTTAGTTGTGAAAACTTCATTTCAAACAACTAAACATCATGTTTAGTAGTTCTCAAGGCTTTCCATATTGAAACATACAGCTGTCAGCCTGTTAGTTTTAATATAGCTCCAATGTCAGAAACGTGCTTAGTTTGAGGAGAGAAAGCTAAAATGGACACTTGTTTATAAACAGTTTTTTAGTTGTGAAAACTTCATTTAAAACAACTAAACATCATGTTTAGTAGTTCTCAAGGCTTTCCATATTGAAACATACAGCTGTCAGCCTGTTTAGTGCTTCTTCTAGCTCCAATGTCAGAAACGTGCTTAGTTTGAGGAGAGAAAGCTAAAATGGACACTTGTTTATAAACAGTTTTTTAGTTGTGAAAACTTCATTTCAAACAACTAAACATCATGTTTAGTAGTTCTCAAGGCTTTCCATATTGAAACATACAGCTGTCAGCCTGTTTAGTGCTTCTTCTAGCTCCAATGTCAGAAACGTGCTTAGTTTGAGGAGAGAAAGCTAAAATGGACACTTGTTTATAAACAGTTTTTTAGTTGTGAAAACTTCATTTCAAACAACTAAACATCATGTTTAGTAGTTCTCAAGGCTTTCCATATCGAAACATACAGCTGTCAGCCTGTGAGTGCTTTAATATAGCTCCAATGTCAGAAACGTGCTTAGTTTGAGGAGAGAAAGCTAAAATGGACACTTGTTTATAAACAGTTTTTTAGTTGTGAAAACTTCATTTCAAACAACTAAACATCATGTTTAGTAGTTCTCAAGGCTTTCCATATTGAAACATACAGCTGTCAGCCTGTTTAGTTTTAATATAGCTCCAATGTCAGAAACGTGCTTAGTTTGAGGAGAGAAAGCTAAAATGGACACTTGTTTATAAACAGTTTTTTAGTTGTGAAAACTTCATTTAAAACAACTAAACATCATGTTTAGTAGTTCTCAAGGCTTTCCATATTGAAACATACAGCTGTCAGCCTGTTAGTTTTAATATAGCTCCAATGTCAGAAACGTGCTTAGTTTGAGGAGAGAAAGCTAAAATGGACACTTGTTTATAAACAGTTTTTTAGTTGTGAAAACTTCATTTCAAACAACTAAACATCATGTTTAGTAGTTCTCAAGGCTTTCCATATTGAAACATACAGCTGTCAGCCTGTTAGTTTTAATATAGCTCCAATGTCAGAAACGTGCTTAGTTTGAGGAGAGAAAGCTAAAATGGACACTTGTTTATAAACAGTTTTTTAGTTGTGAAAACTTCATTTCAAACAAGTAAACATCATGTTTAGTAGTTCTCAAGGCTTTCCATATTGAAACATACAGCTGTCAGCCTGTTTAGTGCTTCTTCTAGCTCCAATGTCAGAAACGTGCTTAGTTTGAGGAGAGAAAGCTAAAATGGACACTTGTTTATAAACAGTTTTTTAGTTGTGAAAACTTCATTTCAAACAACTAAACATCATGTTTAGTAGTTCTCAAGGCTTTCCATATTGAAACATACAGCTGTCAGCCTGTGAGTGCTTCTTCTAGCTCCAATGTCAGAAACGTGCTTAGTTTGAGGAGAGAAAGCTAAAATGGACACTTGTTTATAAACAGTTTTTTAGTTGTGAAAACTTCATTTCAAACAACTAAACATCATGTTTAGTAGTTCTCAAGGCTTTCCATATTGAAACATACAGCTGTCAGCCTGTTAGTTTTAATATAGCTCCAATGTCAGAAACGTGCTTAGTTTGAGGAGAGAAAGCTAAAATGGACACTTGTTTATAAACAGTTTTTTAGTTGTGAAAACTTCATTTAAAACAACTAAACATCATGTTTAGTAGTTCTCAAGGCTTTCCGTATTGAAACATACAGCTGTCAGCCTGTTAGTTTTAATATAGCTCCAATGTCAGAAACGTGCTTAGTTTGAGGAGAGAAAGCTAAAATGGACACTTGTTTATAAACAGTTTTTTAGTTGTGAAAACTTCATTTAAAACAACTAAACATCATGTTTAGTAGTTCTCAAGGCTTTCCATATTGAAACATACAGCTGTCAGCCTGTTTAGTGCTTCTTCTAGCTCCAATGTCAGAAACGTGCTTAGTTTGAGGAGAGAAAGCTAAAATGGACACTTGTTTATAAACAGTTTTTTAGTTGTGAAAACTTCATTTAAAACAACTAAACATCATGTTTAGTAGTTCTCAAGGCTTTCCATATTGAAACATACAGCTGTCAGCCTGTGAGTGCTTCTTCTAGCTCCAATGTCAGAAACGTGCTTAGTTTGAGGAGAGAAAGCTAAAATGGACACTTGTTTATAAACAGTTTTTTAGTTGTGAAAACTTCATTTCAAACAAGTAAACATCATGTTTAGTAGTTCTCAAGGCTTTCCATATTGAAACATACAGCTGTCAGCCTGTTTAGTGCTTCTTCTAGCTCCAATGTCAGAAACGTGCTTAGTTTGAGGAGAGAAAGCTAAAATGGACACTTGTTTATAAACAGTTTTTTAGTTGTGAAAACTTCATTTAAAACAACTAAACATCATGTTTAGTAGTTCTCAAGGCTTTCCATATTGAAACATACAGCTGTCAGCCTGTGAGTGCTTCTTCTAGCTCCAATGTCAGAAACGTGCTTAGTTTGAGGAGAGAAAGCTAAAATGGACACTTGTTTATAAACAGTTTTTTAGTTGTGAAAACTTCATTTCAAACAAGTAAACATCATGTTTAGTAGTTCTCAAGGCTTTCCATATTGAAACATACAGCTGTCAGCCTGTTTAGTGCTTCTTCTAGCTCCAATGTCAGAAACGTGCTTAGTTTGAGGAGAGAAAGCTAAAATGGACACTTGTTTATAAACAGTTTTTTAGTTGTGAAAACTTCATTTAAAACAACTAAACATCATGTTTAGTAGTTCTCAAGGCTTTCCATATTGAAACATACAGCTGTCAGCCTGTGAGTGCTTCTTCTAGCTCCAATGTCAGAAACGTGCTTAGTTTGAGGAGAGAAAGCTAAAATGGACACTTGTTTATAAACAGTTTTTTAGTTGTGAAAACTTCATTTCAAACAAGTAAACATCATGTTTAGTAGTTCTCAAGGCTTTCCATATTGAAACATACAGCTGTCAGCCTGTTTAGTGCTTCTTCTAGCTCCAATGTCAATGTCAATGTCGTGCTTAGTTTGAGGAGAGAAAGCTAAAATGGACACTTGTTTATAAACAGTTTTTTAGTTGTGAAAACTTCATTTCAAACAACTAAACATCATGTTTAGTAGTTCTCAAGGCTTTCCATATTGAAACATACAGCTGTCAGCCTGTTAGTTTTAATATAGCTCCAATGTCAGAAACGTGCTTAGTTTGAGGAGAGAAAGCTAAAATGGACACTTGTTTATAAACAGTTTTTTAGTTGTGAAAACTTCATTTAAAACAACTAAACATCATGTTTAGTAGTTCTCAAGGCTTTCCATATTGAAACATACAGCTGTCAGCCTGTTTAGTGCTTCTTCTAGCTCCAATGTCAGAAACGTGCTTAGTTTGAGGAGAGAAAGCTAAAATGGACACTTGTTTATAAACAGTTTTTTAGTTGTGAAAACTTCATTTCAAACAACTAAACATCATGTTTAGTAGTTCTCAAGGCTTTCCATATTGAAACATACAGCTGTCAGCCTGTTTAGTGCTTCTTCTAGCTCCAATGTCAGAAACGTGCTTAGTTTGAGGAGAGAAAGCTAAAATGGACACTTGTTTATAAACAGTTTTTTAGTTGTGAAAACTTCATTTCAAACAACTAAACATCATGTTTAGTAGTTCTCAAGGCTTTCCATATCGAAACATACAGCTGTCAGCCTGTGAGTGCTTTAATATAGCTCCAATGTCAGAAACGTGCTTAGTTTGAGGAGAGAAAGCTAAAATGGACACTTGTTTATAAACAGTTTTTTAGTTGTGAAAACTTCATTTCAAACAACTAAACATCATGTTTAGTAGTTCTCAAGGCTTTCCATATTGAAACATACAGCTGTCAGCCTGTTTAGTTTTAATATAGCTCCAATGTCAGAAACGTGCTTAGTTTGAGGAGAGAAAGCTAAAATGGACACTTGTTTATAAACAGTTTTTTAGTTGTGAAAACTTCATTTAAAACAACTAAACATCATGTTTAGTAGTTCTCAAGGCTTTCCATATTGAAACATACAGCTGTCAGCCTGTTAGTTTTAATATAGCTCCAATGTCAGAAACGTGCTTAGTTTGAGGAGAGAAAGCTAAAATGGACACTTGTTTATAAACAGTTTTTTAGTTGTGAAAACTTCATTTCAAACAACTAAACATCATGTTTAGTAGTTCTCAAGGCTTTCCATATTGAAACATACAGCTGTCAGCCTGTTAGTTTTAATATAGCTCCAATGTCAGAAACGTGCTTAGTTTGAGGAGAGAAAGCTAAAATGGACACTTGTTTATAAACAGTTTTTTAGTTGTGAAAACTTCATTTCAAACAAGTAAACATCATGTTTAGTAGTTCTCAAGGCTTTCCATATTGAAACATACAGCTGTCAGCCTGTTTAGTGCTTCTTCTAGCTCCAATGTCAGAAACGTGCTTAGTTTGAGGAGAGAAAGCTAAAATGGACACTTGTTTATAAACAGTTTTTTAGTTGTGAAAACTTCATTTCAAACAACTAAACATCATGTTTAGTAGTTCTCAAGGCTTTCCATATTGAAACATACAGCTGTCAGCCTGTGAGTGCTTCTTCTAGCTCCAATGTCAGAAACGTGCTTAGTTTGAGGAGAGAAAGCTAAAATGGACACTTGTTTATAAACAGTTTTTTAGTTGTGAAAACTTCATTTCAAACAACTAAACATCATGTTTAGTAGTTCTCAAGGCTTTCCATATTGAAACATACAGCTGTCAGCCTGTTAGTTTTAATATAGCTCCAATGTCAGAAACGTGCTTAGTTTGAGGAGAGAAAGCTAAAATGGACACTTGTTTATAAACAGTTTTTTAGTTGTGAAAACTTCATTTAAAACAACTAAACATCATGTTTAGTAGTTCTCAAGGCTTTCCGTATTGAAACATACAGCTGTCAGCCTGTTAGTTTTAATATAGCTCCAATGTCAGAAACGTGCTTAGTTTGAGGAGAGAAAGCTAAAATGGACACTTGTTTATAAACAGTTTTTTAGTTGTGAAAACTTCATTTAAAACAACTAAACATCATGTTTAGTAGTTCTCAAGGCTTTCCATATTGAAACATACAGCTGTCAGCCTGTTAGTTTTAATATAGCTCCAATGTCAGAAACGTGCTTAGTTTGAGGAGAGAAAGCTAAAATGGACACTTGTTTATAAACAGTTTTTTAGTTGTGAAAACTTCATTTCAAACAAGTAAACATCATGTTTAGTAGTTCTCAAGGCTTTCCATATTGAAACATACAGCTGTCAGCCTGTTTAGTGCTTCTTCTAGCTCCAATGTCAGAAACGTGCTTAGTTTGAGGAGAGAAAGCTAAAATGGACACTTGTTTATAAACAGTTTTTTAGTTGTGAAAACTTCATTTAAAACAACTAAACATCATGTTTAGTAGTTCTCAAGGCTTTCCATATTGAAACATACAGCTGTCAGCCTGTGAGTGCTTCTTCTAGCTCCAATGTCAGAAACGTGCTTAGTTTGAGGAGAGAAAGCTAAAATGGACACTTGTTTATAAACAGTTTTTTAGTTGTGAAAACTTCATTTAAAACAACTAAACATCATGTTTAGTAGTTCTCAAGGCTTTCCATATTGAAACATACAGCTGTCAGCCTGTTAGTTTTAATATAGCTCCAATGTCAGAAACGTGCTTAGTTTGAGGAGAGAAAGCTAAAATGGACACTTGTTTATAAACAGTTTTTTAGTTGTGAAAACTTCATTTAAAACAACTAAACATCATGTTTAGTAGTTCTCAAGGCTTTCCATATTGAAACATACAGCTGTCAGCCTGTTTAGTGCTTCTTCTAGCTCCAATGTCAATGTCAATGTCGTGCTTAGTTTGAGGAGAGAAAGCTAAAATGGACACTTGTTTATAAACAGTTTTTTAGTTGTGAAAACTTCATTTCAAACAACTAAACATCATGTTTAGTAGTTCTCAAGGCTTTCCATATTGAAACATACAGCTGTCAGCCTGTTAGTTTTAATATAGCTCCAATGTCAGAAACGTGCTTAGTTTGAGGAGAGAAAGCTAAAATGGACACTTGTTTATAAACAGTTTTTTAGTTGTGAAAACTTCATTTAAAACAACTAAACATCATGTTTAGTAGTTCTCAAGGCTTTCCATATTGAAACATACAGCTGTCAGCCTGTTTAGTGCTTCTTCTAGCTCCAATGTCAGAAACGTGCTTAGTTTGAGGAGAGAAAGCTAAAATGGACACTTGTTTATAAACAGTTTTTTAGTTGTGAAAACTTCATTTCAAACAACTAAACATCATGTTTAGTAGTTCTCAAGGCTTTCCATATTGAAACATACAGCTGTCAGCCTGTTTAGTGCTTCTTCTAGCTCCAATGTCAGAAACGTGCTTAGTTTGAGGAGAGAAAGCTAAAATGGACACTTGTTTATAAACAGTTTTTTAGTTGTGAAAACTTCATTTCAAACAACTAAACATCATGTTTAGTAGTTCTCAAGGCTTTCCATATCGAAACATACAGCTGTCAGCCTGTGAGTGCTTTAATATAGCTCCAATGTCAGAAACGTGCTTAGTTTGAGGAGAGAAAGCTAAAATGGACACTTGTTTATAAACAGTTTTTTAGTTGTGAAAACTTCATTTCAAACAACTAAACATCATGTTTAGTAGTTCTCAAGGCTTTCCATATTGAAACATACAGCTGTCAGCCTGTTTAGTTTTAATATAGCTCCAATGTCAGAAACGTGCTTAGTTTGAGGAGAGAAAGCTAAAATGGACACTTGTTTATAAACAGTTTTTTAGTTGTGAAAACTTCATTTAAAACAACTAAACATCATGTTTAGTAGTTCTCAAGGCTTTCCATATTGAAACATACAGCTGTCAGCCTGTTAGTTTTAATATAGCTCCAATGTCAGAAACGTGCTTAGTTTGAGGAGAGAAAGCTAAAATGGACACTTGTTTATAAACAGTTTTTTAGTTGTGAAAACTTCATTTCAAACAACTAAACATCATGTTTAGTAGTTCTCAAGGCTTTCCATATTGAAACATACAGCTGTCAGCCTGTTAGTTTTAATATAGCTCCAATGTCAGAAACGTGCTTAGTTTGAGGAGAGAAAGCTAAAATGGACACTTGTTTATAAACAGTTTTTTAGTTGTGAAAACTTCATTTCAAACAAGTAAACATCATGTTTAGTAGTTCTCAAGGCTTTCCATATTGAAACATACAGCTGTCAGCCTGTTTAGTGCTTCTTCTAGCTCCAATGTCAGAAACGTGCTTAGTTTGAGGAGAGAAAGCTAAAATGGACACTTGTTTATAAACAGTTTTTTAGTTGTGAAAACTTCATTTAAAACAACTAAACATCATGTTTAGTAGTTCTCAAGGCTTTCCATATTGAAACATACAGCTGTCAGCCTGTGAGTGCTTCTTCTAGCTCCAATGTCAGAAACGTGCTTAGTTTGAGGAGAGAAAGCTAAAATGGACACTTGTTTATAAACAGTTTTTTAGTTGTGAAAACTTCATTTCAAACAACTAAACATCATGTTTAGTAGTTCTCAAGGCTTTCCATATTGAAACATACAGCTGTCAGCCTGTGAGTGCTTCTTCTAGCTCCAATGTCAGAAACGTGCTTAGTTTGAGGAGAGAAAGCTAAAATGGACACTTGTTTATAAACAGTTTTTTAGTTGTGAAAACTTCATTTCAAACAACTAAACATCATGTTTAGTAGTTCTCAAGGCTTTCCATATTGAAACATACAGCTGTCAGCCTGTTTAGTGCTTCTTCTAGCTCCAATGTCAGAAACGTGCTTAGTTTGAGGAGAGAAAGCTAAAATGGACACTTGTTTATAAACAGTTTTTTAGTTGTGAAAACTTCATTTCAAACAAGTAAACATCATGTTTAGTAGTTCTCAAGGCTTTCCATATTGAAACATACAGCTGTCAGCCTGTTTAGTGCTTCTTCTAGCTCCAATGTCAGAAACGTGCTTAGTTTGAGGAGAGAAAGCTAAAATGGACACTTGTTTATAAACAGTTTTTTAGTTGTGAAAACTTCATTTCAAACAAGTAAACATCATGTTTAGTAGTTCTCAAGGCTTTCCATATTGAAACATACAGCTGTCAGCCTGTTTAGTGCTTCTTCTAGCTCCAATGTCAGAAACGTGCTTAGTTTGAGGAGAGAAAGCTAAAATGGACACTTGTTTATAAACAGTTTTTTAGTTGTGAAAACTTCATTTCAAACAACTAAACATCATGTTTAGTAGTTCTCAAGGCTTTCCATATTGAAACATACAGCTGTCAGCCTGTTTAGTGCTTCTTCTAGCTCCAATGTCAGAAACGTGCTTAGTTTGAGGAGAGAAAGCTAAAATGGACACTTGTTTATAAACAGTTTTTTAGTTGTGAAAACTTCATTTCAAACAACTAAACATCATGTTTAGTAGTTCTCAAGGCTTTCCATATTGAAACATACAGCTGTCAGCCTGTTTAGTGCTTCTTCTAGCTCCAATGTCAGAAACGTGCTTAGTTTGAGGAGAGAAAGCTAAAATGGACACTTGTTTATAAACAGTTTTTTAGTTGTGAAAACTTCATTTCAAACAAGTAAACATCATGTTTAGTAGTTCTCAAGGCTTTCCATATTGAAACATACAGCTGTCAGCCTGTTTAGTGCTTCTTCTAGCTCCAATGTCAGAAACGTGCTTAGTTTGAGGAGAGAAAGCTAAAATGGACACTTGTTTATAAACAGTTTTTTAGTTGTGAAAACTTCATTTCAAACAAGTAAACATCATGTTTAGTAGTTCTCAAGGCTTTCCATATTGAAACATACAGCTGTCAGCCTGTTTAGTGCTTCTTCTAGCTCCAATGTCAGAAACGTGCTTAGTTTGAGGAGAGAAAGCTAAAATGGACACTTGTTTATAAACAGTTTTTTAGTTGTGAAAACTTCATTTCAAACAAGTAAACATCATGTTTAGTAGTTCTCAAGGCTTTCCATATTGAAACATACAGCTGTCAGCCTGTTTAGTGCTTCTTCTAGCTCCAATGTCAGAAACGTGCTTAGTTTGAGGAGAGAAAGCTAAAATGGACACTTGTTTATAAACAGTTTTTTAGTTGTGAAAACTTCATTTCAAACAACTAAACATCATGTTTAGTAGTTCTCAAGGCTTTCCATATTGAAACATACAGCTGTCAGCCTGTTTAGTGCTTCTTCTAGCTCCAATGTCAGAAACGTGCTTAGTTTGAGGAGAGAAAGCTAAAATGGACACTTGTTTATAAACAGTTTTTTAGTTGTGAAAACTTCATTTCAAACAAGTAAACATCATGTTTAGTAGTTCTCAAGGCTTTCCATATTGAAACATACAGCTGTCAGCCTGTTTAGTGCTTCTTCTAGCTCCAATGTCAGAAACGTGCTTAGTTTGAGGAGAGAAAGCTAAAATGGACACTTGTTTATAAACAGTTTTTTAGTTGTGAAAACTTCATTTAAAACAACTAAACATCATGTTTAGTAGTTCTCAAGGCTTTCCATATTGAAACATACAGCTGTCAGCCTGTTTAGTGCTTCTTCTAGCTCCAATGTCAGAAACGTGCTTAGTTTGAGGAGAGAAAGCTAAAATGGACACTTGTTTATAAACAGTTTTTTAGTTGTGAAAACTTCATTTCAAACAACTAAACATCATGTTTAGTAGTTCTCAAGGCTTTCCATATTGAAACATACAGCTGTCAGCCTGTTTAGTGCTTCTTCTAGCTCCAATGTCAGAAACGTGCTTAGTTTGAGGAGAGAAAGCTAAAATGGACACTTGTTTATAAACAGTTTTTTAGTTGTGAAAACTTCATTTCAAACAAC
Source organism: Pempheris klunzingeri (assembly GCF_042242105.1). Taxonomy (NCBI): domain Eukaryota; kingdom Metazoa; phylum Chordata; class Actinopteri; order Acropomatiformes; family Pempheridae; genus Pempheris; species Pempheris klunzingeri. The sequence continues at coordinate 32,316 of NW_027254963.1, forward strand.
TAAACATCATGTTTAGTAGTTCTCAAGGCTTTCCATATTGAAACATACAGCTGTCAGCCTGTTTAGTGCTTCTTCTAGCTCCAATGTCAGAAACGTGCTTAGTTTGAGGAGAGAAAGCTAAAATGGACACTTGTTTATAAACAGTTTTTTAGTTGTGAAAACTTCATTTCAAACAACTAAACATCATGTTTAGTAGTTCTCAAGGCTTTCCATATTGAAACATACAGCTGTCAGCCTGTTTAGTGCTTCTTCTAGCTCCAATGTCAGAAACGTGCTTAGTTTGAGGAGAGAAAGCTAAAATGGACACTTGTTTATAAACAGTTTTTTAGTTGTGAAAACTTCATTTCAAACAAGTAAACATCATGTTTAGTAGTTCTCAAGGCTTTCCATATTGAAACATACAGCTGTCAGCCTGTTTAGTGCTTCTTCTAGCTCCAATGTCAGAAACGTGCTTAGTTTGAGGAGAGAAAGCTAAAATGGACACTTGTTTATAAACAGTTTTTTAGTTGTGAAAACTTCATTTCAAACAACTAAACATCATGTTTAGTAGTTCTCAAGGCTTTCCATATTGAAACATACAGCTGTCAGCCTGTTTAGTGCTTCTTCTAGCTCCAATGTCAGAAACGTGCTTAGTTTGAGGAGAGAAAGCTAAAATGGACACTTGTTTATAAACAGTTTTTTAGTTGTGAAAACTTCATTTCAAACAACTAAACATCATGTTTAGTAGTTCTCAAGGCTTTCCATATTGAAACATACAGCTGTCAGCCTGTTTAGTGCTTCTTCTAGCTCCAATGTCAGAAACGTGCTTAGTTTGAGGAGAGAAAGCTAAAATGGACACTTGTTTATAAACAGTTTTTTAGTTGTGAAAACTTCATTTAAAACAACTAAACATCATGTTTAGTAGTTCTCAAGGCTTTCCATATTGAAACATACAGCTGTCAGCCTGTTTAGTGCTTCTTCTAGCTCCAATGTCAGAAACGTGCTTAGTTTGAGGAGAGAAAGCTAAAATGGACACTTGTTTATAAACAGTTTTTTAGTTGTGAAAACTTCATTTCAAACAACTAAACATCATGTTTAGTAGTTCTCAAGGCTTTCCATATTGAAACATACAGCTGTCAGCCTGTTTAGTGCTTCTTCTAGCTCCAATGTCAGAAACGTGCTTAGTTTGAGGAGAGAAAGCTAAAATGGACACTTGTTTATAAACAGTTTTTTAGTTGTGAAAACTTCATTTCAAACAACTAAACATCATGTTTAGTAGTTCTCAAGGCTTTCCATATTGAAACATACAGCTGTCAGCCTGTTAGTTTTAATATAGCTCCAATGTCAGAAACGTGCTTAGTTTGAGGAGAGAAAGCTAAAATGGACACTTGTTTATAAACAGTTTTTTAGTTGTGAAAACTTCATTTAAAACAACTAAACATCATGTTTAGTAGTTCTCAAGGCTTTCCATATTGAAACATACAGCTGTCAGCCTGTTTAGTGCTTCTTCTAGCTCCAATGTCAGAAACGTGCTTAGTTTGAGGAGAGAAAGCTAAAATGGACACTTGTTTATAAACAGTTTTTTAGTTGTGAAAACTTCATTTCAAACAACTAAACATCATGTTTAGTAGTTCTCAAGGCTTTCCATATTGAAACATACAGCTGTCAGCTTGTGAGTGCTTCTTCTAGCTCCAATGTCAGAAACGTGCTTAGTTTGAGGAGAGAAAGCTAAAATGGACACTTGTTTATAAACAGTTTTTTAGTTGTGAAAACTTCATTTCAAACAAGTAAACATCATGTTTAGTAGTTCTCAAGGCTTTCCATATTGAAACATACAGCTGTCAGCCTGTGAGTGCTTCTTCTAGCTCCAATGTCAGAAACGTGCTTAGTTTGAGGAGAGAAAGCTAAAATGGACACTTGTTTATAAACAGTTTTTTAGTTGTGAAAACTTCATTTCAAACAACTAAACATCATGTTTAGTAGTTCTCAAGGCTTTCCATATTGAAACATACAGCTGTCAGCCTGTTTAGTGCTTCTTCTAGCTCCAATGTCAGAAACGTGCTTAGTTTGAGGAGAGAAAGCTAAAATGGACACTTGTTTATAAACAGTTTTTTAGTTGTGAAAACTTCATTTCAAACAAGTAAACATCATGTTTAGTAGTTCTCAAGGCTTTCCATATTGAAACATACAGCTGTCAGCCTGTTTAGTGCTTCTTCTAGCTCCAATGTCAGAAACGTGCTTAGTTTGAGGAGAGAAAGCTAAAATGGACACTTGTTTATAAACAGTTTTTTAGTTGTGAAAACTTCATTTCAAACAAGTAAACATCATGTTTAGTAGTTCTCAAGGCTTTCCATATTGAAACATACAGCTGTCAGCCTGTTTAGTGCTTCTTCTAGCTCCAATGTCAGAAACGTGCTTAGTTTGAGGAGAGAAAGCTAAAATGGACACTTGTTTATAAACAGTTTTTTAGTTGTGAAAACTTCATTTCAAACAACTAAACATCATGTTTAGTAGTTCTCAAGGCTTTCCATATTGAAACATACAGCTGTCAGCCTGTTTAGTGCTTCTTCTAGCTCCAATGTCAGAAACGTGCTTAGTTTGAGGAGAGAAAGCTAAAATGGACACTTGTTTATAAACAGTTTTTTAGTTGTGAAAACTTCATTTCAAACAACTAAACATCATGTTTAGTAGTTCTCAAGGCTTTCCATATTGAAACATACAGCTGTCAGCCTGTTTAGTGCTTCTTCTAGCTCCAATGTCAGAAACGTGCTTAGTTTGAGGAGAGAAAGCTAAAATGGACACTTGTTTATAAACAGTTTTTTAGTTGTGAAAACTTCATTTCAAACAACTAAACATCATGTTTAGTAGTTCTCAAGGCTTTCCATATTGAAACATACAGCTGTCAGCCTGTTTAGTGCTTCTTCTAGCTCCAATGTCAGAAACGTGCTTAGTTTGAGGAGAGAAAGCTAAAATGGACACTTGTTTATAAACAGTTTTTTAGTTGTGAAAACTTCATTTCAAACAACTAAACATCATGTTTAGTAGTTCTCAAGGCTTTCCATATTGAAACATACAGCTGTCAGCCTGTTTAGTGCTTCTTCTAGCTCCAATGTCAGAAACGTGCTTAGTTTGAGGAGAGAAAGCTAAAATGGACACTTGTTTATAAACAGTTTTTTAGTTGTGAAAACTTCATTTAAAACAACTAAACATCATGTTTAGTAGTTCTCAAGGCTTTCCATATTGAAACATACAGCTGTCAGCCTGTTAGTTTTAATATAGCTCCAATGTCAGAAACGTGCTTAGTTTGAGGAGAGAAAGCTAAAATGGACACTTGTTTATAAACAGTTTTTTAGTTGTGAAAACTTCATTTAAAACAACTAAACATCATGTTTAGTAGTTCTCAAGGCTTTCCATATTGAAACATACAGCTGTCAGCCTGTTTAGTGCTTCTTCTAGCTCCAATGTCAGAAACGTGCTTAGTTTGAGGAGAGAAAGCTAAAATGGACACTTGTTTATAAACAGTTTTTTAGTTGTGAAAACTTCATTTCAAACAACTAAACATCATGTTTAGTAGTTCTCAAGGCTTTCCATATTGAAACATACAGCTGTCAGCTTGTGAGTGCTTCTTCTAGCTCCAATGTCAGAAACGTGCTTAGTTTGAGGAGAGAAAGCTAAAATGGACACTTGTTTATAAACAGTTTTTTAGTTGTGAAAACTTCATTTCAAACAAGTAAACATCATGTTTAGTAGTTCTCAAGGCTTTCCATATTGAAACATACAGCTGTCAGCCTGTGAGTGCTTCTTCTAGCTCCAATGTCAGAAACGTGCTTAGTTTGAGGAGAGAAAGCTAAAATGGACACTTGTTTATAAACAGTTTTTTAGTTGTGAAAACTTCATTTCAAACAACTAAACATCATGTTTAGTAGTTCTCAAGGCTTTCCATATTGAAACATACAGCTGTCAGCCTGTTTAGTGCTTCTTCTAGCTCCAATGTCAGAAACGTGCTTAGTTTGAGGAGAGAAAGCTAAAATGGACACTTGTTTATAAACAGTTTTTTAGTTGTGAAAACTTCATTTAAAACAACTAAACATCATGTTTAGTAGTTCTCAAGGCTTTCCATATTGAAACATACAGCTGTCAGCCTGTTTAGTGCTTCTTCTAGCTCCAATGTCAGAAACGTGCTTAGTTTGAGGAGAGAAAGCTAAAATGGACACTTGTTTATAAACAGTTTTTTAGTTGTGAAAACTTCATTTCAAACAACTAAACATCATGTTTAGTAGTTCTCAAGGCTTTCCATATTGAAACATACAGCTGTCAGCCTGTTTAGTGCTTCTTCTAGCTCCAATGTCAGAAACGTGCTTAGTTTGAGGAGAGAAAGCTAAAATGGACACTTGTTTATAAACAGTTTTTTAGTTGTGAAAACTTCATTTAAAACAACTAAACATCATGTTTAGTAGTTCTCAAGGCTTTCCATATTGAAACATACAGCTGTCAGCCTGTTAGTTTTAATATAGCTCCAATGTCAGAAACGTGCTTAGTTTGAGGAGAGAAAGCTAAAATGGACACTTGTTTATAAACAGTTTTTTAGTTGTGAAAACTTCATTTCAAACAAGTAAACATCATGTTTAGTAGTTCTCAAGGCTTTCCATATTGAAACATACAGCTGTCAGCCTGTTTAGTGCTTCTTCTAGCTCCAATGTCAGAAACGTGCTTAGTTTGAGGAGAGAAAGCTAAAATGGACACTTGTTTATAAACAGTTTTTTAGTTGTGAAAACTTCATTTCAAACAAGTAAACATCATGTTTAGTAGTTCTCAAGGCTTTCCATATTGAAACATACAGCTGTCAGCCTGTTTAGTGCTTCTTCTAGCTCCAATGTCAGAAACGTGCTTAGTTTGAGGAGAGAAAGCTAAAATGGACACTTGTTTATAAACAGTTTTTTAGTTGTGAAAACTTCATTTCAAACAAGTAAACATCATGTTTAGTAGTTCTCAAGGCTTTCCATATTGAAACATACAGCTGTCAGCCTGTTTAGTGCTTCTTCTAGCTCCAATGTCAGAAACGTGCTTAGTTTGAGGAGAGAAAGCTAAAATGGACACTTGTTTATAAACAGTTTTTTAGTTGTGAAAACTTCATTTCAAACAACTAAACATCATGTTTAGTAGTTCTCAAGGCTTTCCATATTGAAACATACAGCTGTCAGCCTGTTTAGTGCTTCTTCTAGCTCCAATGTCAGAAACGTGCTTAGTTTGAGGAGAGAAAGCTAAAATGGACACTTGTTTATAAACAGTTTTTTAGTTGTGAAAACTTCATTTAAAACAACTAAACATCATGTTTAGTAGTTCTCAAGGCTTTCCATATTGAAACATACAGCTGTCAGCCTGTGAGTGCTTCTTCTAGCTCCAATGTCAGAAACGTGCTTAGTTTGAGGAGAGAAAGCTAAAATGGACACTTGTTTATAAACAGTTTTTTAGTTGTGAAAACTTCATTTCAAACAACTAAACATCATGTTTAGTAGTTCTCAAGGCTTTCCATATTGAAACATACAGCTGTCAGCCTGTTTAGTGCTTCTTCTAGCTCCAATGTCAGAAACGTGCTTAGTTTGAGGAGAGAAAGCTAAAATGGACACTTGTTTATAAACAGTTTTTTAGTTGTGAAAACTTCATTTCAAACAACTAAACATCATGTTTAGTAGTTCTCAAGGCTTTCCATATTGAAACATACAGTTGTCAGCCTGTTAGTTTTAATATAGCTCCAATGTCAGAAACGTGCTTAGTTTGAGGAGAGAAAGCTAAAATGGACACTTGTTTATAAACAGTTTTTTAGTTGTGAAAACTTCATTTCAAACAACTAAACATCATGTTTAGTAGTTCTCAAGGCTTTCCATATTGAAACATACAGCTGTCAGCCTGTTAGTTTTAAAATAGCTCCAATGTCAGAAACGTGCTTAGTTTGAGGAGAGAAAGCTAAAATGGACACTTGTTTATAAACAGTTTTTTAGTTGTGAAAACTTCATTTCAAACAACTAAACATCATGTTTAGTAGTTCTCAAGGCTTTCCATATTGAAACATACAGCTGTCAGCCTGTTAGTTTTAAAATAGCTCCAATGTCAGAAACGTGCTTAGTTTGAGGAGAGAAAGCTAAAATGGACACTTGTTTATAAACAGTTTTTTAGTTGTGAAAACTTCATTTAAAACAACTCCACATCATGTTTAGTAGTTCTCAAGGCTTTCCATATTGAAACATACAGCTGTCAGCCTGTTTAGTGCTTCTTCTAGCTCCAATGTCAGAAACGTGCTTAGTTTGAGGAGAGAAAGCTAAAATGGACACTTGTTTATAAACAGTTTTTTAGTTGTGAAAACTTCATTTCAAACAACTAAACATCATGTTTAGTAGTTCTCAAGGCTTTCCATATTGAAACATACAGCTGTCAGCCTGTTTAGTGCTTCTTCTAGCTCCAATGTCAGAAACGTGCTTAGTTTGAGGAGAGAAAGCTAAAATGGACACTTGTTTATAAACAGTTTTTTAGTTGTGAAAACTTCATTTAAAACAACTAAACATCATGTTTAGTAGTTCTCAAGGCTTTCCATATTGAAACATACAGCTGTCAGCCTGTGAGTGCTTCTTCTAGCTCCAATGTCAGAAACGTGCTTAGTTTGAGGAGAGAAAGCTAAAATGGACACTTGTTTATAAACAGTTTTTTAGTTGTGAAAACTTCATTTCAAACAACTAAACATCATGTTTAGTAGTTCTCAAGGCTTTCCATATTGAAACATACAGCTGTCAGCCTGTTTAGTGCTTCTTCTAGCTCCAATGTCAGAAACGTGCTTAGTTTGAGGAGAGAAAGCTAAAATGGACACTTGTTTATAAACAGTTTTTTAGTTGTGAAAACTTCATTTCAAACAACTAAACATCATGTTTAGTAGTTCTCAAGGCTTTCCATATTGAAACATACAGTTGTCAGCCTGTTAGTTTTAATATAGCTCCAATGTCAGAAACGTGCTTAGTTTGAGGAGAGAAAGCTAAAATGGACACTTGTTTATAAACAGTTTTTTAGTTGTGAAAACTTCATTTCAAACAACTAAACATCATGTTTAGTAGTTCTCAAGGCTTTCCATATTGAAACATACAGCTGTCAGCCTGTTAGTTTTAAAATAGCTCCAATGTCAGAAACGTGCTTAGTTTGAGGAGAGAAAGCTAAAATGGACACTTGTTTATAAACAGTTTTTTAGTTGTGAAAACTTCATTTCAAACAACTAAACATCATGTTTAGTAGTTCTCAAGGCTTTCCATATTGAAACATACAGCTGTCAGCCTGTTAGTTTTAAAATAGCTCCAATGTCAGAAACGTGCTTAGTTTGAGGAGAGAAAGCTAAAATGGACACTTGTTTATAAACAGTTTTTTAGTTGTGAAAACTTCATTTAAAACAACTAAACATCATGTTTAGTAGTTCTCAAGGCTTTCCATATTGAAACATACAGCTGTCAGCCTGTTTAGTGCTTCTTCTAGCTCCAATGTCAGAAACGTGCTTAGTTTGAGGAGAGAAAGCTAAAATGGACACTTGTTTATAAACAGTTTTTTAGTTGTGAAAACTTCATTTCAAACAAGTAAACATCATGTTTAGTAGTTCTCAAGGCTTTCCATATTGAAACATACAGCTGTCAGCCTGTTAGTTTTAATATAGCTCCAAAGTCAGAAACGTGCTTAGTTTGAGGAGAGAAAGCTAAAATGGACACTTGTTTATAAACAGTTTTTTAGTTGTGAAAACTTCATTTCAAACAAGTAAACATCATGTTTAGTAGTTCTCAAGGCTTTCCATATTGAAACATACAGCTGTCAGCCTGTTTAGTGCTTCTTCTAGCTCCAATGTCAGAAACGTGCTTAGTTTGAGGAGAGAAAGCTAAAATGGACACTTGTTTATAAACAGTTTTTTAGTTGTGAAAACTTCATTTCAAACAAGTAAACATCATGTTTAGTAGTTCTCAAGGCTTTCCATATTGAAACATACAGCTGTCAGCCTGTTTAGTGCTTCTTCTAGCTCCAATGTCAGAAACGTGCTTAGTTTGAGGAGAGAAAGCTAAAATGGACACTTGTTTATAAACAGTTTTTTAGTTGTGAAAACTTCATTTCAAACAAGTAAACATCATGTTTAGTAGTTCTCAAGGCTTTCCATATTGAAACATACAGCTGTCAGCCTGTTTAGTGCTTCTTCTAGCTCCAATGTCAGAAACGTGCTTAGTTTGAGGAGAGAAAGCTAAAATGGACACTTGTTTATAAACAGTTTTTTAGTTGTGAAAACTTCATTTCAAACAACTAAACATCATGTTTAGTAGTTCTCAAGGCTTTCCATATTGAAACATACAGCTGTCAGCCTGTTTAGTGCTTCTTCTAGCTCCAATGTCAGAAACGTGCTTAGTTTGAGGAGAGAAAGCTAAAATGGACACTTGTTTATAAACAGTTTTTTGTTGTGAAAACTTCATTTCAAACAACTAAACATCATGTTTAGTAGTTCTCAAGGCTTTCCATATTGAAACATACAGCTGTCAGCCTGTTTAGTGCTTCTTCTAGCTCCAATGTCAGAAACGTGCTTAGTTTGAGGAGAGAAAGCTAAAATGGACACTTGTTTATAAACAGTTTTTTAGTTGTGAAAACTTCATTTCAAACAACTAAACATCATGTTTAGTAGTTCTCAAGGCTTTCCATATTGAAACATACAGCTGTCAGCCTGTTTAGTGCTTCTTCTAGCTCCAATGTCAGAAACGTGCTTAGTTTGAGGAGAGAAAGCTAAAATGGACACTTGTTTATAAACAGTTTTTTAGTTGTGAAAACTTCATTTAAAACAACTAAACATCATGTTTAGTAGTTCTCAAGGCTTTCCATATTGAAACATACAGCTGTCAGCCTGTTTAGTGCTTCTTCTAGCTCCAATGTCAGAAACGTGCTTAGTTTGAGGAGAGAAAGCTAAAATGGACACTTGTTTATAAACAGTTTTTTAGTTGTGAAAACTTCATTTCAAACAAGTAAACATCATGTTTAGTAGTTCTCAAGGCTTTCCATATTGAAACATACAGCTGTCAGCCTGTTTAGTGCTTCTTCTAGCTCCAATGTCAGAAACGTGCTTAGTTTGAGGAGAGAAAGCTAAAATGGACACTTGTTTATAAACAGTTTTTTAGTTGTGAAAACTTCATTTAAAACAACTAAACATCATGTTTAGTAGTTCTCAAGGCTTTCCATATTGAAACATACAGCTGTCAGCCTGTTAGTTTTAATATAGCTCCAATGTCAGAAACGTGCTTAGTTTGAGGAGAGAAAGCTAAAATGGACACTTGTTTATAAACAGTTTTTTAGTTGTGAAAACTTCATTTAAAACAACTCCACATCATGTTTAGTAGTTCTCAAGGCTTTCCATGTTGAAACATACAGCTGTCAGCCTGGGAGTGCTTATTCTAGCTCCAATGTCAGAAACGAGCTTAGTTTGAGGAAAGAAAGCCAAAAATGACACTTATTTAAATAAACATTTTTTTGTTATGCAAACCTCATTCAAAACAACTACACATCATGTTTAGTAGTTCTCAAGGCTTTCCATGTTGAAACATACAGCTGTCAGCCTGTGAGTGCTTATTCTAGCTCCAATGTCAGAAACAAGCTTAGTTTGAGGAGAGAACGCTAAAATGGACACTTGTTTAATGAACACCTGTTAGACAATAGAAACATGATTCACTTCATGAAATGCAGTGTGTTTACCTATTGTAAGTGTTTCCAGTGAAGAAGTTTCAGTCTGCTGGCCTTCCATCTCCTCTGTCAGTAACGAAATGAAATATACAGCTGTCAGCCTATGAGTACTTATTCTAGCTCCAATGTCAGAAACGAGCTTAGTTTGAGGAAAGAAAGCCAAAAATGACACTTATTAAATAAACATTTTTTTGTTATGCAAACCTCATTCAAAACAACTCCACATCATGTTTAGTAGTTCTCAAGGCTTTCCATGTTGAAACATACAGCTGTCAGCCTGTGAGTGCTTTAATATAGCTCCAATGTCAGAAACGTGCTTAGTTTGAGGAAAGAAAGCCAAAAATGACACTTATTAAATAAACATTTTTTTGTTATGCAAACCTCTTTCAAAACAACTCCACATCATGTTTAGTAGTTCTCAAGGCTTTCCATATTGAAACATACAGCTGTCAGCCTGTGAGTGCTTCTTCTAGCTCCAATGTCAGAAACGTGCTTAGTTTGAGGAAAGAAAGCCAAAAATGACACTTATTAAATAAACATTTTTTTGTTATGCAAACCTCATTCAAAACAACTCCACATCATGTTTAGTAGTTCTCAAGGCTTTCCATATTGAAACATACAGCTGTCAGCCTGTGAGTGCTTCTTCTAGCTCCAATGTCAGAAACGTGCTTAGTTTGAGGAAAGAAAGCCAAAAATGACACTTATTAAATAAACATTTTTTTGTTATGCAAACCTCATTCAAAACAACTCCACATCATGTTTAGTAGTTCTCAAGGCTTTCCATATTGAAACATACAGCTGTCAGCCTGTGAGTGCTTATTCTAGCTCCAATGTCAGAAACAAGCTTAGTTTGAGGAGAGAACGCTAAAATGGACACTTGTTTAATGAACACCTGTTAGACAATAGAAACATGATTCACTTCATGAAATGCAGTGTGTTTACCTATTGTAAGTGTTTCCAGTGAAGAAGTTTCAGTCTGCCGGCCTTCCATCTCTGTCAGTAACAAAATGAAATATACAGCTGTCAGCCTATGAGTACTTATTCTAGCTCCAATGTCAGAAACGAGCTTAGTTTGAGGAAAGAAAGCCAAAAATGACACTTATTAAATAAACATTTTTTTGTTATGCAAACCTCATTCAAAAGAACTACACATCATGTTTAGTAGTTCTCAAGGCTTTCCATGTTGAAACATACAGCTGTCAGCCTGTGAGTGCTTATTCTAGCTCCAATGTCAGAAACAAGCTTAGTTTGAGGAGAGAACGCTAAAATGGACACTTGTTTAATGAACACCTGTTAGACAATAGAAACATGATTCACTTCATGAAATGCAGTGTGTTTACCTATTGTAAGTGTTTCCAGTGAAGAAGTTTCAGTCTGCCGGCCTTCCATCTCTGTCAGTAACAAAATGAAATATACAGCTGTCAGCCTATGAGTACTTATTCTAGCTCCAATGTCAGAAACGAGCTTAGTTTGAGGAAAGAAAGCCAAAAATGACACTTATTAAATAAACATTTTTTTGTTATGCAAACCTCATTCAAAACAACTACACATCATGTTTAGTAGTTCTCAAGGCTTTCCATGTTGAAACATACAGCTGTCAGCCTGGGAGTGCTTATTCTAGCTCCAATGTCAGAAACAAGCTTAGTTTGAGGAGAGAACGCTAAAATGGACACTTGTTTAATGAACACCTGTTAGACAATAGAAACATGATTCACTTCATGAAATGCAGTGTGTTTACCTATTGTAAGTGTTTCCAGTGAAGAAGGTTCAGTCTGCTGGCCTTCCATCTCCTCTGTCAGTAACGAAATGAAATATACAGCTGTCAGCTTATGAGTACTTATTCTAGCTCCAATGTCAGAAACGAGCTTAGTTTGAGGAAAGAAAGCCAAAAATGACACTTATTAAATAAACATTTTTTTGTTATGCAAACCTCATTCAAAAGAACTACACATCATGTTTAGTAGTTCTCAAGGCTTTCCATGTTGAAACATACAGCTGTCAGCCTGTGAGTGCTTATTCTAGCTCCAATGTCAGAAACAAGCTTAGTTTGAGGAGAGAACGCTAAAATGGACACTTGTTTAATGAACACCTGTTAGACAATAGAAACATGATTCACTTCATGAAATGCAGTGTGTTTACCTATTGTAAGTGTTTCCAGTGAAGAAGTTTCAGTCTGCCGGCCTTCCATCTCTGTCAGTAACAAAATGAAATATACAGCTGTCAGCCTATGAGTACTTATTCTAGCTCCAATGTCAGAAACGAGCTTAGTTTGAGGAAAGAAAGCCAAAAATGACACTTATTAAATAAACATTTTTTTGTTATGCAAACCTCATTCAAAACAACTAAACATCATGTTTAGTAGTTCTCAAGGCTTTCCATGTTGAAACATACAGCTGTCAGCCTGGGAGTGCTTATTCTAGCTCCAATGTCAGAAACGAGCTTAGTTTGAGGAAAGAAAGCCAAAAATGACACTTATTAAATAAACATTTTTTTGTTATGCAAACCTCATTCAAAACAACTACACATCATGTTTAGTAGTTCTCAAGGCTTTCCATGTTGAAACATACAGCTGTCAGCCTGTGAGTGCTTATTCTAGCTCCAATGTCAGAAACAAGCTTAGTTTGAGGAGAGAACGCTAAAATGGACACTTGTTTAATGAACACCTGTTAGACAATAGAAACATGATTCACTTCATGAAATGCAGTGTGTTTACCTATTGTAAGTGTTTCCAGTGAAGAAGTTTCAGTCTGCTGGCCTTCCATCTCCTCTGTCAGTAACGAAATGAAATATACAGCTGTCAGCCTATGAGTACTTATTCTAGCTCCAATGTCAGAAACGAGCTTAGTTTGAGGAAAGAAAGCCAAAAATGACACTTATTAAATAAACATTTTTTTGTTATGCAAACCTCATTCAAAACAACTCCACATCATGTTTAGTAGTTCTCAAGGCTTTCCATGTTGAAACATACAGCTGTCAGCCTGTGAGTGCTTTAATATAGCTCCAATGTCAGAAACGTGCTTAGTTTGAGGAGAGAAAGCCAAAAATGACACTTATTAAATAAACATTTTTTTGTTATGCAAACCTCATTCAAAACAACTCCACATCATGTTTAGTAGTTCTCAAGGCTTTCCATATTGAAACATACAGCTGTCAGCCTGTGAGTGCTTCTTCTAGCTCCAATGTCAGAAACGTGCTTAGTTTGAGGAAAGAAAGCCAAAAATGACACTTATTAAATAAACATTTTTTTGTTATGCAAACCTCATTCAAAACAACTCCACATCATGTTTAGTAGTTCTCAAGGCTTTCCATGTTGAAACATACAGCTGTCAGCCTGTGAGTGCTTATTCTAGCTCCAATGTCAGAAACAAGCTTAGTTTGAGGAGAGAACGCTAAAATGGACACTTGTTTAATGAACACCTGTTAGACAATAGAAACATGATTCACTTCATGAAATGCAGTGTGTTTACCTATTGTAAGTGTTTCCAGTGAAGAAGTTTCAGTCTGCCGGCCTTCCATCTCTGTCAGTAACAAAATGAAATATACAGCTGTCAGCCTATGAGTACTTATTCTAGCTCCAATGTCAGAAACGAGCTTAGTTTGAGGAAAGAAAGCCAAAAATGACACTTATTAAATAAACATTTTTTTGTTATGCAAACCTCATTCAAAACAACTCCACATCATGTTTAGTAGTTCTCAAGGCTTTCCATGTTGAAACATACAGCTGTCAGCCTGTGAGTGCTTTAATATAGCTCCAATGTCAGAAACGTGCTTAGTTTGAGGAGAGAAAGCTAAAATGGACACTTGTTTATAAACAGGTTTTTTGTTGTGAAAACTTCATTTAAAACAACTAAACATCATGTTTAGTAGTTCTCAAGGCTTTCCATATTGAAACATACAGCTGTCAGCCTGTGAGTGCTTCTTCTAGCTCCAATGTCAGAAACGTGCTTAGTTTGAGGAGAGAAAGCTAAAATGGACACTTGTTTATAAACAGTTTTTTAGTTGTGAAAACTTCATTTAAAACAACTAAACATCATGTTTAGTAGTTCTCAAGGCTTTCCATATTGAAACATACAGCTGTCAGCCTGTTAGTTTTAATATAGCTCCAATGTCAGAAACGTGCTTAGTTTGAGGAGAGAAAGCTAAAATGGACACTTGTTTATAAACAGTTTTTTAGTTGTGAAAACTTCATTTAAAACAACTCCACATCATGTTTAGTAGTTCTCAAGGCTTTCCATGTTGAAACATACAGCTGTCAGCCTGGGAGTGCTTATTCTAGCTCCAATGTCAGAAACGAGCTTAGTTTGAGGAGAGAAAGCCAAAAATGACACTTATTAAATAAACATTTTTTTGTTATGCAAACCTCAGTCAAAAGAACTACACATCATGTTTAGTAGTTCTCAAGGCTTTCCATGTTGAAACATACAGCTGTCAGCCTGTGAGTGCTTATTCTAGCTCCAATGACAGAAACAAGCTTAGTTTGAGGAGAGAACGCTAAAATGGACACTTGTTTAATGAACACCTGTTAGACAATAGAAACATGATTCACTTCATGAAATGCAGTGTGTTTACCTATTGTAAGTGTTTCCAGTGAAGAAGTTTCAGTCTGCCGGCCTTCCATCTCTGTCAGTAACAAAATGAAATATACAGCTGTCAGCCTATGAGTACTTATTCTAGCTCCAATGTCAGAAACGAGCTTAGTTTGAGGAAAGAAAGCCAAAAATGACACTTATTAAATAAACATTTTTTTGTTATGCAAACCTCATTCAAAACAACTACACATCATGTTTAGTAGTTCTCAAGGCTTTCCATGTTGAAACATACAGCTGTCAGCCTGGGAGTGCTTATTCTAGCTCCAATGTCAGAAACGAGCTTAGTTTGAGGAAAGAAAGCCAAAAATGACACTTATTAAATAAACATTTTTTTGTTATGCAAACCTCATTCAAAACAACTCCACATCATGTTTAGTAGTTCTCAAGGCTTTCCATGTTGAAACATACAGCTGTCAGCCTGTGAGTGCTTTAATATAGCTCCAATGTCAGAAACGTGCTTAGTTTGAGGAAAGAAAGCCAAAAATGACACTTATTAAATAAACATTTTTTTGTTATGCAAACCTCATTCAAAACAACTCCACATCATGTTTAGTAGTTCTCAAGGCTTTCCATATTGAAACATACAGCTGTCAGCCTGTGAGTGCTTCTTCTAGCTCCAATGTCAGAAACGTGCTTAGTTTGAGGAAAGAAAGCCAAAAATGACACTTATTAAATAAACATTTTTTTGTTATGCAAACCTCATTCAAAACAACTCCACATCATGTTTAGTAGTTCTCAAGGCTTTCCATATTGAAACATACAGCTGTCAGCCTGTGAGTGCTTATTCTAGCTCCAATGTCAGAAACAAGCTTAGTTTGAGGAGAGAACGCTAAAATGGACACTTGTTTAATGAACACCTGTTAGACAATAGAAACATGATTCACTTCATGAAATGCAGTGTGTTTACCTATTGTAAGTGTTTCCAGTGAAGAAGTTTCAGTCTGCCGGCCTTCCATCTCTGTCAGTAACAAAATGAAATATACAGCTGTCAGCCTATGAGTACTTATTCTAGCTCCAATGTCAGAAACGAGCTTAGTTTGAGGAAAGAAAGCCAAAAATGACACTTATTAAATAAACATTTTTTTGTTATGCAAACCTCATTCAAAACAACTACACATCATGTTTAGTAGTTCTCAAGGCTTTCCATGTTGAAACATACAGCTGTCAGCCTGGGAGTGCTTATTCTAGCTCCAATGTCAGAAACAATCTTAGTTTGAGGAGAGAACGCTAAAATGGACACTTGTTTAATGAACACCTGTTAGACAATAGAAACATGATTCACTTCATGAAATGCAGTGTGTTTACCTATTGTAAGTGTTTCCAGTGAAGAAGTTTCAGTCTGCTGGCCTTCCATCTCCTCTGTCAGTAACGAAATGAAATATACAGCTGTCAGCCTATAAGTACTTATTCTAGCTCCAATGTCAGAAACGAGCTTAGTTTGAGGAAAGAAAGCCAAAAATGACACTTATTAAATAAACATTTTTTTGTTATGCAAACTTCATTTAAAACAACTCCACATCATGTTTAGTAGTTCTCAAGGCTTTCCATGTTGAAACATACAGCTGTCAGCCTGTGAGTGCTTATTCTAGCTCCAATGTCAGAAACGAGCTTAGTTTGAGGAGAGAAAGCCAAAAATGACACTTATTAAATAAACATTTTTTTGTTATGCAAACCTCATTCAAAAGAACTACACATCATGTTTAGTAGTTCTCAAGGCTTTCCATGTTGAAACATACAGCTGTCAGCCTGTGAGTGCTTATTCTAGCTCCAATGTCAGAAACAAGCTTAGTTTGAGGAGAGAACGCTAAAATGGACACTTGTTTAATGAACACCTGTTAGACAATAGAAACATGATTCACTTCATGAAATGCAGTGTGTTTACCTATTGTAAGTGTTTCCAGTGAAGAAGTTTCAGTCTGCCGGCCTTCCATCTCTGTCAGTAACAAAATGAAATATACAGCTGTCAGCCTATGAGTACTTATTCTAGCTCCAATGTCAGAAACGAGCTTAGTTTGAGGAAAGAAAGCCAAAAATGACACTTATTAAATAAACATTTTTTTGTTATGCAAACCTCATTCAAAACAACTCCACATCATGTTTAGTAGTTCTCAAGGCTTTCCATGTTGAAACATACAGCTGTCAGCCTGTGAGTGCTTTAATATAGCTCCAATGTCAGAAACGTGCTTAGTTTGAGGAGAGAAAGCTAAAATGGACACTTGTTTATAAACAGGTTTTTTGTTGTGAAAACTTCATTTAAAACAACTAAACATCATGTTTAGTAGTTCTCAAGGCTTTCCATATTGAATCATACAGCTGTCAGCCTGTGAGTGCTTCTTCTAGCTCCAATGTCAGAAACGTGCTTAGTTTGAGGAGAGAAAGCTAAAATGGACACTTGTTTATAAACAGTTTTTTAGTTGTGAAAACTTCATTTAAAACAACTAAACATCATGTTTAGTAGTTCTCAAGGCTTTCCATATTGAAACATACAGCTGTCAGCCTGTTAGTTTTAATATAGCTCCAATGTCAGAAACGTGCTTAGTTTGAGGAGAGAAAGCTAAAATGGACACTTGTTTATAAACAGTTTTTTAGTTGTGAAAACTTCATTTAAAACAACTCCACATCATGTTTAGTAGTTCTCAAGGCTTTCCATGTTGAAACATACAGCTGTCAGCCTGTGAGTGCTTATTCTAGCTCCAATGTCAGAAACGAGCTTAGTTTGAGGAGAGAAAGCCAAAAATGACACTTATTAAATAAACATTTTTTTGTTATGCAAACCTCATTCAAAACAACTACACATCATGTTTAGTAGTTCTCAAGGCTTTCCATGTTGAAACATACAGCTGTCAGCCTGTGAGTGCTTATTCTAGCTCCAATGACAGAAACAAGCTTAGTTTGAGGAGAGAACGCTAAAATGGACACTTGTTTAATGAACACCTGTTAGACAATAGAAACATGATTCACTTCATGAAATGCAGTGTGTTTACCTATTGTAAGTGTTTCCAGTGAAGAAGTTTCAGTCTGCTGGCCTTCCATCTCCTCTGTCAGTAACGAAATGAAATATACAGCTGTCAGCCTATGAGTACTTATTCTAGCTCCAATGTCAGAAACGAGCTTAGTTTGAGGAAAGAAAGCCAAAAATGACACTTATTAAATAAACATTTTTTTGTTATGCAAACCTCATTCAAAACAACTCCACATCATGTTTAGTAGTTCTCAAGGCTTTCCATGTTGAAACATACAGCTGTCAGCCTGTGAGTGCTTTAATATAGCTCCAATGTCAGAAACGTGCTTAGTTTGAGGAAAGAAAGCCAAAAATGACACTTATTAAATAAACATTTTTTTGTTATGCAAACCTCATTCAAAACAACTCCACATCATGTTTAGTAGTTCTCAAGGCTTTCCATATTGAAACATACAGCTGTCAGCCTGTGAGTGCTTCTTCTAGCTCCAATGTCAGAAACGAGCTTAGTTTGAGGAAAGAAAGCCAAAAATGACACTTATTAAATAAACATTTTTTTGTTATGCAAACCTCATTCAAAACAACTCCACATCATGTTTAGTAGTTCTCAAGGCTTTCCATATTGAAACATACAGCTGTCAGCCTGTGAGTGCTTATTCTAGCTCCAATGTCAGAAACAAGCTTAGTTTGAGGAGAAAACGCTAAAATGGACACTTGTTTAATGAACACCTGTTAGACAATAGAAACATGATTCACTTCATGAAATGCAGTGTGTTTACCTATTGTAAGTGTTTCCAGTGAAGAAGTTTCAGTCTGCCGGCCTTCCATCTCTGTCAGTAACAAAATGAAATATACAGCTGTCAGCCTATGAGTACTTATTCTAGCTCCAATGTCAGAAACGAGCTTAGTTTGAGGAAAGAAAGCCAAAAATGACACTTATTAAATAAACATTTTTTTGTTATGCAAACCTCATTCAAAAGAACTACACATCATGTTTAGTAGTTCTCAAGGCTTTCCATGTTGAAACATACAGCTGTCAGCCTGTGAGTGCTTATTCTAGCTCCAATGTCAGAAACAAGCTTAGTTTGAGGAGAGAACGCTAAAATGGACACTTGTTTAATGAACACCTGTTAGACAATAGAAACATGATTCACTTCATGAAATGCAGTGTGTTTACCTATTGTAAGTGTTTCCAGTGAAGAAGTTTCAGTCTGCCGGCCTTCCATCTCTGTCAGTAACAAAATGAAATATACAGCTGTCAGCCTATGAGTACTTATTCTAGCTCCAATGTCAGAAACGAGCTTAGTTTGAGGAAAGAAAGCCAAAAATGACACTTATTAAATAAACATTTTTTTGTTATGCAAACCTCATTCAAAACAACTACACATCATGTTTAGTAGTTCTCAAGGCTTTCCATGTTGAAACATACAGCTGTCAGCCTGGGAGTGCTTATTCTAGCTCCAATGTCAGAAACAAGCTTAGTTTGAGGAGAGAACGCTAAAATGGACACTTGTTTAATGAACACCTGTTAGACAATAGAAACATGATTCACTTCATGAAATGCAGTGTGTTTACCTATTGTAAGTGTTTCCAGTGAAGAAGGTTCAGTCTGCTGGCCTTCCATCTCCTCTGTCAGTAACGAAATGAAATATACAGCTGTCAGCTTATGAGTACTTATTCTAGCTCCAATGTCAGAAACGAGCTTAGTTTGAGGAAAGAAAGCCAAAAATGACACTTATTAAATAAACATTTTTTTGTTATGCAAACCTCATTCAAAAGAACTACACATCATGTTTAGTAGTTCTCAAGGCTTTCCATGTTGAAACATACAGCTGTCAGCCTGTGAGTGCTTATTCTAGCTCCAATGTCAGAAACAAGCTTAGTTTGAGGAGAGAACGCTAAAATGGACACTTGTTTAATGAACACCTGTTAGACAATAGAAACATGATTCACTTCATGAAATGCAGTGTGTTTACCTATTGTAAGTGTTTCCAGTGAAGAAGTTTCAGTCTGCCGGCCTTCCATCTCTGTCAGTAACAAAATGAAATATACAGCTGTCAGCCTATGAGTACTTATTCTAGCTCCAATGTCAGAAACGAGCTTAGTTTGAGGAAAGAAAGCCAAAAATGACACTTATTAAATAAACATTTTTTTGTTATGCAAACCTCATTCAAAACAACTAAACATCATGTTTAGTAGTTCTCAAGGCTTTCCATGTTGAAACATACAGCTGTCAGCCTGGGAGTGCTTATTCTAGCTCCAATGTCAGAAACGAGCTTAGTTTGAGGAAAGAAAGCCAAAAATGACACTTATTAAATAAACATTTTTTTGTTATGCAAACCTCATTCAAAACAACTACACATCATGTTTAGTAGTTCTCAAGGCTTTCCATGTTGAAACATACAGCTGTCAGCCTGTGAGTGCTTATTCTAGCTCCAATGTCAGAAACAAGCTTAGTTTGAGGAGAGAACCCTAAAATGGACACTTGTTTAATGAACACCTGTTAGACAATAGAAACATGATTCACTTCATGAAATGCAGTGTGTTTACCTATTGTAAGTGTTTCCAGTGAAGAAGTTTCAGTCTGCTGGCCTTCCATCTCCTCTGTCAGTAACGAAATGAAATATACAGCTGTCAGCCTATGAGTACTTATTCTAGCTCCAATGTCAGAAACGAGCTTAGTTTGAGGAAAGAAAGCCAAAAATGACACTTATTAAATAAACATTTTTTTGTTATGCAAACCTCATTCAAAACAACTCCACATCATGTTTAGTAGTTCTCAAGGCTTTCCATGTTGAAACATACAGCTGTCAGCCTGTGAGTGCTTTAATATAGCTCCAATGTCAGAAACGTGCTTAGTTTGAGGAAAGAAAGCCAAAAATGACACTTATTAAATAAACATTTTTTTGTTATGCAAACCTCATTCAAAACAACTCCACATCATGTTTAGTAGTTCTCAAGGCTTTCCATATTGAAACATACAGCTGTCAGCCTGTGAGTGCTTCTTCTAGCTCCAATGTCAGAAACGTGCTTAGTTTGAGGAAAGAAAGCCAAAAATGACACTTATTAAATAAACATTTTTTTGTTATGCAAACCTCATTCAAAACAACTCCACATCATGTTTAGTAGTTCTCAAGGCTTTCCATGTTGAAACATACAGCTGTCAGCCTGGGAGTGCTTATTCTAGCTCCAATGTCAGAAACAAGCTTAGTTTGAGGAGAGAACGCTAAAATGGACACTTGTTTAATGAACACCTGTTAGACAATAGAAACATGATTCACTTCATGAAATGCAGTGTGTTTACCTATTGTAAGTGTTTCCAGTGAAGAAGTTTCAGTCTGCCGGCCTTCCATCTCTGTCAGTAACAAAATGAAATATACAGCTGTCAGCCTATGAGTACTTATTCTAGCTCCAATGTCAGAAACGAGCTTAGTTTGAGGAAAGAAAGCCAAAAATGACACTTATTAAATAAACATTTTTTTGTTATGCAAACCTCATTCAAAACAACTCCACATCATGTTTAGTAGTTCTCAAGGCTTTCCATGTTGAAACATACAGCTGTCAGCCTGTGAGTGCTTTAATATAGCTCCAATGTCAGAAACGTGCTTAGTTTGAGGAGAGAAAGCTAAAATGGACACTTGTTTATAAACAGGTTTTTTGTTGTGAAAACTTCATTTAAAACAACTAAACATCATGTTTAGTAGTTCTCAAGGCTTTCCATATTGAAACATACAGCTGTCAGCCTGTGAGTGCTTCTTCTAGCTCCAATGTCAGAAACGTGCTTAGTTTGAGGAGAGAAAGCTAAAATGGACACTTGTTTATAAACAGTTTTTTAGTTGTGAAAACTTCATTTAAAACAACTAAACATCATGTTTAGTAGTTCTCAAGGCTTTCCATATTGAAACATACAGCTGTCAGCCTGTTAGTTTTAATATAGCTCCAATGTCAGAAACGTGCTTAGTTTGAGGAGAGAAAGCTAAAATGGACACTTGTTTATAAACAGTTTTTTAGTTGTGAAAACTTCATTTAAAACAACTCCACATCATGTTTAGTAGTTCTCAAGGCTTTCCATGTTGAAACATACAGCTGTCAGCCTGTGAGTGCTTATTCTAGCTCCAATGTCAGAAACGAGCTTAGTTTGAGGAGAGAAAGCCAAAAATGACACTTATTAAATAAACATTTTTTTGTTATGCAAACCTCATTCAAAAGAACTACACATCATGTTTAGTAGTTCTCAAGGCTTTCCATGTTGAAACATACAGCTGTCAGCCTGTGAGTGCTTATTCTAGCTCCAATGACAGAAACAAGCTTAGTTTGAGGAGAGAACGCTAAAATGGACACTTGTTTAATGAACACCTGTTAGACAATAGAAACATGATTCACTTCATGAAATGCAGTGTGTTTACCTATTGTAAGTGTTTCCAGTGAAGAAGTTTCAGTCTGCCGGCCTTCCATCTCTGTCAGTAACAAAATGAAATATACAGCTGTCAGCCTATGAGTACTTATTCTAGCTCCAATGTCAGAAACGAGCTTAGTTTGAGGAAAGAAAGCCAAAAATGACACTTATTAAATAAACATTTTTTTGTTATGCAAACCTCATTCAAAACAACTACACATCATGTTTAGTAGTTCTCAAGGCTTTCCATGTTGAAACATACAGCTGTCAGCCTGGGAGTGCTTATTCTAGCTCCAATGTCAGAAACGAGCTTAGTTTGAGGAAAGAAAGCCAAAAATGACACTTATTAAATAAACATTTTTTTGTTATGCAAACCTCATTCAAAACAACTCCACATCATGTTTAGTAGTTCTCAAGGCTTTCCATGTTGAAACATACAGCTGTCAGCCTGTGAGTGCTTTAATATAGCTCCAATGTCAGAAACGTGCTTAGTTTGAGGAAAGAAAGCCAAAAATGACACTTATTAAATAAACATTTTTTTGTTATGCAAACCTCATTCAAAACAACTCCACATCATGTTTAGTAGTTCTCAAGGCTTTCCATATTGAAACATACAGCTGTCAGCCTGTGAGTGCTTCTTCTAGCTCCAATGTCAGAAACGAGCTTAGTTTGAGGAAAGAAAGCCAAAAATGACACTTATTAAATAAACATTTTTTTGTTATGCAAACCTCATTCAAAACAACTCCACATCATGTTTAGTAGTTATCAAGGCTTTCCATATTGAAACATACAGCTGTCAGCCTGTGAGTGCTTATTCTAGCTCCAATGTCAGAAACAAGCTTAGTTTGAGGAGAGAACGCTAAAATGGACACTTGTTTAATGAACACCTGTTAGACAATAGAAACATGATTCACTTCATGAAATGCAGTGTGTTTACCTATTGTAAGTGTTTCCAGTGAAGAAGTTTCAGTCTGCCGGCCTTCCATCTCTGTCAGTAACAAAATGAAATATACAGCTGTCAGCCTATGAGTACTTATTCTAGCTCCAATGTCAGAAACGAGCTTAGTTTGAGGAAAGAAAGCCAAAAATGACACTTATTAAATAAACATTTTTTTGTTATGCAAACCTCATTCAAAACAACTACACATCATGTTTAGTAGTTCTCAAGGCTTTCCATGTTGAAACATACAGCTGTCAGCCTGGGAGTGCTTATTCTAGCTCCAATGTCAGAAACAATCTTAGTTTGAGGAGAGAACGCTAAAATGGACACTTGTTTAATGAACACCTGTTAGACAATAGAAACATGATTCACTTCATGAAATGCAGTGTGTTTACCTATTGTAAGTGTTTCCAGTGAAGAAGTTTCAGTCTGCTGGCCTTCCATCTCCTCTGTCAGTAACGAAATGAAATATACAGCTGTCAGCCTATAAGTACTTATTCTAGCTCCAATGTCAGAAACGAGCTTAGTTTGAGGAAAGAAAGCCAAAAATGACACTTATTAAATAAACATTTTTTTGTTATGCAAACTTCATTTAAAACAACTCCACATCATGTTTAGTAGTTCTCAAGGCTTTCCATGTTGAAACATACAGCTGTCAGCCTGTGAGTGCTTATTCTAGCTCCAATGTCAGAAACGAGCTTAGTTTGAGGAGAGAAAGCCAAAAATGACACTTATTAAATAAACATTTTTTTGTTATGCAAACCTCATTCAAAAGAACTACACATCATGTTTAGTAGTTCTCAAGGCTTTCCATGTTGAAACATACAGCTGTCAGCCTGTGAGTGCTTATTCTAGCTCCAATGTCAGAAACAAGCTTAGTTTGAGGAGAGAACGCTAAAATGGACACTTGTTTAATGAACACCTGTTAGACAATAGAAACATGATTCACTTCATGAAATGCAGTGTGTTTACCTATTGTAAGTGTTTCCAGTGAAGAAGTTTCAGTCTGCCGGCCTTCCATCTCTGTCAGTAACAAAATGAAATATACAGCTGTCAGCCTATGAGTACTTATTCTAGCTCCAATGTCAGAAACGAGCTTAGTTTGAGGAAAGAAAGCCAAAAATGACACTTATTAAATAAACATTTTTTTGTTATGCAAACCTCATTCAAAACAACTCCACATCATGTTTAGTAGTTCTCAAGGCTTTCCATGTTGAAACATACAGCTGTCAGCCTGTGAGTGCTTTAATATAGCTCCAATGTCAGAAACGTGCTTAGTTTGAGGAGAGAAAGCTAAAATGGACACTTGTTTATAAACAGGTTTTTTGTTGTGAAAACTTCATTTAAAACAACTAAACATCATGTTTAGTAGTTCTCAAGGCTTTCCATATTGAATCATACAGCTGTCAGCCTGTGAGTGCTTCTTCTAGCTCCAATGTCAGAAACGTGCTTAGTTTGAGGAGAGAAAGCTAAAATGGACACTTGTTTATAAACAGTTTTTTAGTTGTGAAAACTTCATTTAAAACAACTAAACATCATGTTTAGTAGTTCTCAAGGCTTTCCATATTGAAACATACAGCTGTCAGCCTGTTAGTTTTAATATAGCTCCAATGTCAGAAACGTGCTTAGTTTGAGGAGAGAAAGCTAAAATGGACACTTGTTTATAAACAGTTTTTTAGTTGTGAAAACTTCATTTAAAACAACTCCACATCATGTTTAGTAGTTCTCAAGGCTTTCCATGTTGAAACATACAGCTGTCAGCCTGTGAGTGCTTATTCTAGCTCCAATGTCAGAAACGAGCTTAGTTTGAGGAGAGAAAGCCAAAAATGACACTTATTAAATAAACATTTTTTTGTTATGCAAACCTCATTCAAAAGAACTACACATCATGTTTAGTAGTTCTCAAGGCTTTCCATGTTGAAACATACAGCTGTCAGCCTGGGAGTGCTTATTCTAGCTCCAATGACAGAAACAAGCTTAGTTTGAGGAGAGAACGCTAAAATGGACACTTGTTTAATGAACACCTGTTAGACAATAGAAACATGATTCACTTCATGAAATGCAGTGTGTTTACCTATTGTAAGTGTTTCCAGTGAAGAAGTTTCAGTCTGCTGGCCTTCCATCTCCTCTGTCAGTAACGAAATGAAATATACAGCTGTCAGCCTATGAGTACTTATTCTAGCTCCAATGTCAGAAACGAGCTTAGTTTGAGGAAAGAAAGCCAAAAATGACACTTATTAAATAAACATTTTTTTGTTATGCAAACCTCATTCAAAACAACTCCACATCATGTTTAGTAGTTCTCAAGGCTTTCCATATTGAAACATACAGCTGTCAGCCTGTGAGTGCTTCTTCTAGCTCCAATGTCAGAAACGAGCTTAGTTTGAGGAAAGAAAGCCAAAAATGACACTTATTAAATAAACATTTTTTTGTTATGCAAACCTCATTCAAAACAACTCCACATCATGTTTAGTAGTTCTCAAGGCTTTCCATATTGAAACATACAGCTGTCAGCCTGTGAGTGCTTATTCTAGCTCCAATGTCAGAAACAAGCTTAGTTTGAGGAGAGAACGCTAAAATGGACACTTGTTTAATGAACACCTGTTAGACAATAGAAACATGATTCACTTCATGAAATGCAGTGTGTTTACCTATTGTAAGTGTTTCCAGTGAAGAAGTTTCAGTCTGCCGGCCTTCCATCTCTGTCAGTAACAAAATGAAATATACAGCTGTCAGCCTATGAGTACTTATTCTAGCTCCA
The DNA here is from genome assembly GCF_042242105.1 of Pempheris klunzingeri. Classification (NCBI taxonomy): domain Eukaryota; kingdom Metazoa; phylum Chordata; class Actinopteri; order Acropomatiformes; family Pempheridae; genus Pempheris; species Pempheris klunzingeri. The sequence continues at coordinate 57,672 of NW_027254963.1, forward strand.
ATGTCAGAAACGAGCTTAGTTTGAGGAAAGAAAGCCAAAAATGACACTTATTAAATAAACATTTTTTTGTTATGCAAACCTCATTCAAAAGAACTACACATCATGTTTAGTAGTTCTCAAGGCTTTCCATGTTGAAACATACAGCTGTCAGCCTGTGAGTGCTTATTCTAGCTCCAATGTCAGAAACAAGCTTAGTTTGAGGAGAGAACGCTAAAATGGACACTTGTTTAATGAACACCTGTTAGACAATAGAAACATGATTCACTTCATGAAATGCAGTGTGTTTACCTATTGTAAGTGTTTCCAGTGAAGAAGTTTCAGTCTGCCGGCCTTCCATCTCTGTCAGTAACAAAATGAAATATACAGCTGTCAGCCTATGAGTACTTATTCTAGCTCCAATGTCAGAAACGAGCTTAGTTTGAGGAAAGAAAGCCAAAAATGACACTTATTAAATAAACATTTTTTTGTTATGCAAACCTCATTCAAAACAACTCCACATCATGTTTAGTAGTTCTCAAGGCTTTCCATGTTGAAACATACAGCTGTCAGCCTGGGAGTGCTTATTCTAGCTCCAATGTCAGAAACAAGCTTAGTTTGAGGAGAGAACGCTAAAATGGACACTTGTTTAATGAACACCTGTTAGACAATAGAAACATGATTCACTTCATGAAATGCAGTGTGTTTACCTATTGTAAGTGTTTCCAGTGAAGAAGTTTCAGTCTGCTGGCCTTCCATCTCCTCTGTCAGTAACGAAATGAAATATACAGCTGTCAGCCTATAAGTACTTATTCTAGCTCCAATGTCAGAAACGAGCTTAGTTTGAGGAAAGAAAGCCAAAAATGACACTTATTAAATAAACATTTTTTTGTTATGCAAACTTCATTTAAAACAACTCCACATCATGTTTAGTAGTTCTCAAGGCTTTCCATGTTGAAACATACAGCTGTCAGCCTGTGAGTGCTTATTCTAGCTCCAATGTCAGAAACGAGCTTAGTTTGAGGAGAGAAAGCCAAAAATGACACTTATTAAATAAACATTTTTTTGTTATGCAAACCTCATTCAAAAGAACTACACATCATGTTTAGTAGTTCTCAAGGCTTTCCATGTTGAAACATACAGCTGTCAGCCTGTGAGTGCTTATTCTAGCTCCAATGTCAGAAACAAGCTTAGTTTGAGGAGAGAACGCTAAAATGGACACTTGTTTAATGAACACCTGTTAGACAATAGAAACATGATTCACTTCATGAAATGCAGTGTGTTTACCTATTGTAAGTGTTTCCAGTGAAGAAGTTTCAGTCTGCCGGCCTTCCATCTCTGTCAGTAACAAAATGAAATATACAGCTGTCAGCCTATGAGTACTTATTCTAGCTCCAATGTCAGAAACGAGCTTAGTTTGAGGAAAGAAAGCCAAAAATGACACTTATTAAATAAACATTTTTTTGTTATGCAAACCTCATTCAAAACAACTCCACATCATGTTTAGTAGTTCTCAAGGCTTTCCATGTTGAAACATACAGCTGTCAGCCTGTGAGTGCTTTAATATAGCTCCAATGTCAGAAACGTGCTTAGTTTGAGGAGAGAAAGCTAAAATGGACACTTGTTTATAAACAGGTTTTTTGTTGTGAAAACTTCATTTAAAACAACTAAACATCATGTTTAGTAGTTCTCAAGGCTTTCCATATTGAATCATACAGCTGTCAGCCTGTGAGTGCTTCTTCTAGCTCCAATGTCAGAAACGTGCTTAGTTTGAGGAGAGAAAGCTAAAATGGACACTTGTTTATAAACAGTTTTTTAGTTGTGAAAACTTCATTTAAAACAACTAAACATCATGTTTAGTAGTTCTCAAGGCTTTCCATATTGAAACATACAGCTGTCAGCCTGTTAGTTTTAATATAGCTCCAATGTCAGAAACGTGCTTAGTTTGAGGAGAGAAAGCTAAAATGGACACTTGTTTATAAACAGTTTTTTAGTTGTGAAAACTTCATTTAAAACAACTCCACATCATGTTTAGTAGTTCTCAAGGCTTTCCATGTTGAAACATACAGCTGTCAGCCTGTGAGTGCTTATTCTAGCTCCAATGTCAGAAACGAGCTTAGTTTGAGGAGAGAAAGCCAAAAATGACACTTATTAAATAAACATTTTTTTGTTATGCAAACCTCATTCAAAACAACTACACATCATGTTTAGTAGTTCTCAAGGCTTTCCATGTTGAAACATACAGCTGTCAGCCTGTGAGTGCTTATTCTAGCTCCAATGACAGAAACAAGCTTAGTTTGAGGAGAGAACGCTAAAATGGACACTTGTTTAATGAACACCTGTTAGACAATAGAAACATGATTCACTTCATGAAATGCAGTGTGTTTACCTATTGTAAGTGTTTCCAGTGAAGAAGTTTCAGTCTGCTGGCCTTCCATCTCCTCTGTCAGTAACGAAATGAAATATACAGCTGTCAGCCTATGAGTACTTATTCTAGCTCCAATGTCAGAAACGAGCTTAGTTTGAGGAAAGAAAGCCAAAAATGACACTTATTAAATAAACATTTTTTTGTTATGCAAACCTCATTCAAAACAACTCCACATCATGTTTAGTAGTTCTCAAGGCTTTCCATGTTGAAACATACAGCTGTCAGCCTGTGAGTGCTTTAATATAGCTCCAATGTCAGAAACGTGCTTAGTTTGAGGAAAGAAAGCCAAAAATGACACTTATTAAATAAACATTTTTTTGTTATGCAAACCTCATTCAAAACAACTCCACATCATGTTTAGTAGTTCTCAAGGCTTTCCATATTGAAACATACAGCTGTCAGCCTGTGAGTGCTTCTTCTAGCTCCAATGTCAGAAACGAGCTTAGTTTGAGGAAAGAAAGCCAAAAATGACACTTATTAAATAAACATTTTTTTGTTATGCAAACCTCATTCAAAACAACTCCACATCATGTTTAGTAGTTCTCAAGGCTTTCCATATTGAAACATACAGCTGTCAGCCTGTGAGTGCTTATTCTAGCTCCAATGTCAGAAACAAGCTTAGTTTGAGGAGAAAACGCTAAAATGGACACTTGTTTAATGAACACCTGTTAGACAATAGAAACATGATTCACTTCATGAAATGCAGTGTGTTTACCTATTGTAAGTGTTTCCAGTGAAGAAGTTTCAGTCTGCCGGCCTTCCATCTCTGTCAGTAACAAAATGAAATATACAGCTGTCAGCCTATGAGTACTTATTCTAGCTCCAATGTCAGAAACGAGCTTAGTTTGAGGAAAGAAAGCCAAAAATGACACTTATTAAATAAACATTTTTTTGTTATGCAAACCTCATTCAAAAGAACTACACATCATGTTTAGTAGTTCTCAAGGCTTTCCATGTTGAAACATACAGCTGTCAGCCTGTGAGTGCTTATTCTAGCTCCAATGTCAGAAACAAGCTTAGTTTGAGGAGAGAACGCTAAAATGGACACTTGTTTAATGAACACCTGTTAGACAATAGAAACATGATTCACTTCATGAAATGCAGTGTGTTTACCTATTGTAAGTGTTTCCAGTGAAGAAGTTTCAGTCTGCCGGCCTTCCATCTCTGTCAGTAACAAAATGAAATATACAGCTGTCAGCCTATGAGTACTTATTCTAGCTCCAATGTCAGAAACGAGCTTAGTTTGAGGAAAGAAAGCCAAAAATGACACTTATTAAATAAACATTTTTTTGTTATGCAAACCTCATTCAAAACAACTACACATCATGTTTAGTAGTTCTCAAGGCTTTCCATGTTGAAACATACAGCTGTCAGCCTGGGAGTGCTTATTCTAGCTCCAATGTCAGAAACAAGCTTAGTTTGAGGAGAGAACGCTAAAATGGACACTTGTTTAATGAACACCTGTTAGACAATAGAAACATGATTCACTTCATGAAATGCAGTGTGTTTACCTATTGTAAGTGTTTCCAGTGAAGAAGGTTCAGTCTGCTGGCCTTCCATCTCCTCTGTCAGTAACGAAATGAAATATACAGCTGTCAGCTTATGAGTACTTATTCTAGCTCCAATGTCAGAAACGAGCTTAGTTTGAGGAAAGAAAGCCAAAAATGACACTTATTAAATAAACATTTTTTTGTTATGCAAACCTCATTCAAAAGAACTACACATCATGTTTAGTAGTTCTCAAGGCTTTCCATGTTGAAACATACAGCTGTCAGCCTGTGAGTGCTTATTCTAGCTCCAATGTCAGAAACAAGCTTAGTTTGAGGAGAGAACGCTAAAATGGACACTTGTTTAATGAACACCTGTTAGACAATAGAAACATGATTCACTTCATGAAATGCAGTGTGTTTACCTATTGTAAGTGTTTCCAGTGAAGAAGTTTCAGTCTGCCGGCCTTCCATCTCTGTCAGTAACAAAATGAAATATACAGCTGTCAGCCTATGAGTACTTATTCTAGCTCCAATGTCAGAAACGAGCTTAGTTTGAGGAAAGAAAGCCAAAAATGACACTTATTAAATAAACATTTTTTTGTTATGCAAACCTCATTCAAAACAACTAAACATCATGTTTAGTAGTTCTCAAGGCTTTCCATGTTGAAACATACAGCTGTCAGCCTGGGAGTGCTTATTCTAGCTCCAATGTCAGAAACGAGCTTAGTTTGAGGAAAGAAAGCCAAAAATGACACTTATTAAATAAACATTTTTTTGTTATGCAAACCTCATTCAAAACAACTACACATCATGTTTAGTAGTTCTCAAGGCTTTCCATGTTGAAACATACAGCTGTCAGCCTGTGAGTGCTTATTCTAGCTCCAATGTCAGAAACAAGCTTAGTTTGAGGAGAGAACCCTAAAATGGACACTTGTTTAATGAACACCTGTTAGACAATAGAAACATGATTCACTTCATGAAATGCAGTGTGTTTACCTATTGTAAGTGTTTCCAGTGAAGAAGTTTCAGTCTGCTGGCCTTCCATCTCCTCTGTCAGTAACGAAATGAAATATACAGCTGTCAGCCTATGAGTACTTATTCTAGCTCCAATGTCAGAAACGAGCTTAGTTTGAGGAAAGAAAGCCAAAAATGACACTTATTAAATAAACATTTTTTTGTTATGCAAACCTCATTCAAAACAACTCCACATCATGTTTAGTAGTTCTCAAGGCTTTCCATGTTGAAACATACAGCTGTCAGCCTGTGAGTGCTTTAATATAGCTCCAATGTCAGAAACGTGCTTAGTTTGAGGAAAGAAAGCCAAAAATGACACTTATTAAATAAACATTTTTTTGTTATGCAAACCTCATTCAAAACAACTCCACATCATGTTTAGTAGTTCTCAAGGCTTTCCATATTGAAACATACAGCTGTCAGCCTGTGAGTGCTTCTTCTAGCTCCAATGTCAGAAACGTGCTTAGTTTGAGGAAAGAAAGCCAAAAATGACACTTATTAAATAAACATTTTTTTGTTATGCAAACCTCATTCAAAACAACTCCACATCATGTTTAGTAGTTCTCAAGGCTTTCCATGTTGAAACATACAGCTGTCAGCCTGTGAGTGCTTATTCTAGCTCCAATGTCAGAAACAAGCTTAGTTTGAGGAGAGAACGCTAAAATGGACACTTGTTTAATGAACACCTGTTAGACAATAGAAACATGATTCACTTCATGAAATGCAGTGTGTTTACCTATTGTAAGTGTTTCCAGTGAAGAAGTTTCAGTCTGCCGGCCTTCCATCTCTGTCAGTAACAAAATGAAATATACAGCTGTCAGCCTATGAGTACTTATTCTAGCTCCAATGTCAGAAACGAGCTTAGTTTGAGGAAAGAAAGCCAAAAATGACACTTATTAAATAAACATTTTTTTGTTATGCAAACCTCATTCAAAACAACTCCACATCATGTTTAGTAGTTCTCAAGGCTTTCCATGTTGAAACATACAGCTGTCAGCCTGTGAGTGCTTTAATATAGCTCCAATGTCAGAAACGTGCTTAGTTTGAGGAGAGAAAGCTAAAATGGACACTTGTTTATAAACAGGTTTTTTGTTGTGAAAACTTCATTTAAAACAACTAAACATCATGTTTAGTAGTTCTCAAGGCTTTCCATATTGAAACATACAGCTGTCAGCCTGTGAGTGCTTCTTCTAGCTCCAATGTCAGAAACGTGCTTAGTTTGAGGAGAGAAAGCTAAAATGGACACTTGTTTATAAACAGTTTTTTAGTTGTGAAAACTTCATTTAAAACAACTAAACATCATGTTTAGTAGTTCTCAAGGCTTTCCATATTGAAACATACAGCTGTCAGCCTGTTAGTTTTAATATAGCTCCAATGTCAGAAACGTGCTTAGTTTGAGGAGAGAAAGCTAAAATGGACACTTGTTTATAAACAGTTTTTTAGTTGTGAAAACTTCATTTAAAACAACTCCACATCATGTTTAGTAGTTCTCAAGGCTTTCCATGTTGAAACATACAGCTGTCAGCCTGTGAGTGCTTATTCTAGCTCCAATGTCAGAAACGAGCTTAGTTTGAGGAGAGAAAGCCAAAAATGACACTTATTAAATAAACATTTTTTTGTTATGCAAACCTCATTCAAAAGAACTACACATCATGTTTAGTAGTTCTCAAGGCTTTCCATGTTGAAACATACAGCTGTCAGCCTGTGAGTGCTTATTCTAGCTCCAATGACAGAAACAAGCTTAGTTTGAGGAGAGAACGCTAAAATGGACACTTGTTTAATGAACACCTGTTAGACAATAGAAACATGATTCACTTCATGAAATGCAGTGTGTTTACCTATTGTAAGTGTTTCCAGTGAAGAAGTTTCAGTCTGCCGGCCTTCCATCTCTGTCAGTAACAAAATGAAATATACAGCTGTCAGCCTATGAGTACTTATTCTAGCTCCAATGTCAGAAACGAGCTTAGTTTGAGGAAAGAAAGCCAAAAATGACACTTATTAAATAAACATTTTTTTGTTATGCAAACCTCATTCAAAACAACTACACATCATGTTTAGTAGTTCTCAAGGCTTTCCATGTTGAAACATACAGCTGTCAGCCTGGGAGTGCTTATTCTAGCTCCAATGTCAGAAACGAGCTTAGTTTGAGGAAAGAAAGCCAAAAATGACACTTATTAAATAAACATTTTTTTGTTATGCAAACCTCATTCAAAACAACTCCACATCATGTTTAGTAGTTCTCAAGGCTTTCCATGTTGAAACATACAGCTGTCAGCCTGTGAGTGCTTTAATATAGCTCCAATGTCAGAAACGTGCTTAGTTTGAGGAAAGAAAGCCAAAAATGACACTTATTAAATAAACATTTTTTTGTTATGCAAACCTCATTCAAAACAACTCCACATCATGTTTAGTAGTTCTCAAGGCTTTCCATATTGAAACATACAGCTGTCAGCCTGTGAGTGCTTCTTCTAGCTCCAATGTCAGAAACGTGCTTAGTTTGAGGAAAGAAAGCCAAAAATGACACTTATTAAATAAACATTTTTTTGTTATGCAAACCTCATTCAAAACAACTCCACATCATGTTTAGTAGTTATCAAGGCTTTCCATATTGAAACATACAGCTGTCAGCCTGTGAGTGCTTATTCTAGCTCCAATGTCAGAAACAAGCTTAGTTTGAGGAGAGAACGCTAAAATGGACACTTGTTTAATGAACACCTGTTAGACAATAGAAACATGATTCACTTCATGAAATGCAGTGTGTTTACCTATTGTAAGTGTTTCCAGTGAAGAAGTTTCAGTCTGCCGGCCTTCCATCTCTGTCAGTAACAAAATGAAATATACAGCTGTCAGCCTATGAGTACTTATTCTAGCTCCAATGTCAGAAACGAGCTTAGTTTGAGGAAAGAAAGCCAAAAATGACACTTATTAAATAAACATTTTTTTGTTATGCAAACCTCATTCAAAACAACTACACATCATGTTTAGTAGTTCTCAAGGCTTTCCATGTTGAAACATACAGCTGTCAGCCTGGGAGTGCTTATTCTAGCTCCAATGTCAGAAACAATCTTAGTTTGAGGAGAGAACGCTAAAATGGACACTTGTTTAATGAACACCTGTTAGACAATAGAAACATGATTCACTTCATGAAATGCAGTGTGTTTACCTATTGTAAGTGTTTCCAGTGAAGAAGTTTCAGTCTGCTGGCCTTCCATCTCCTCTGTCAGTAACGAAATGAAATATACAGCTGTCAGCCTATAAGTACTTATTCTAGCTCCAATGTCAGAAACGAGCTTAGTTTGAGGAAAGAAAGCCAAAAATGACACTTATTAAATAAACATTTTTTTGTTATGCAAACTTCATTTAAAACAACTCCACATCATGTTTAGTAGTTCTCAAGGCTTTCCATGTTGAAACATACAGCTGTCAGCCTGTGAGTGCTTATTCTAGCTCCAATGTCAGAAACGAGCTTAGTTTGAGGAGAGAAAGCCAAAAATGACACTTATTAAATAAACATTTTTTTGTTATGCAAACCTCATTCAAAAGAACTACACATCATGTTTAGTAGTTCTCAAGGCTTTCCATGTTGAAACATACAGCTGTCAGCCTGTGAGTGCTTATTCTAGCTCCAATGTCAGAAACAAGCTTAGTTTGAGGAGAGAACGCTAAAATGGACACTTGTTTAATGAACACCTGTTAGACAATAGAAACATGATTCACTTCATGAAATGCAGTGTGTTTACCTATTGTAAGTGTTTCCAGTGAAGAAGTTTCAGTCTGCCGGCCTTCCATCTCTGTCAGTAACAAAATGAAATATACAGCTGTCAGCCTATGAGTACTTATTCTAGCTCCAATGTCAGAAACGAGCTTAGTTTGAGGAAAGAAAGCCAAAAATGACACTTATTAAATAAACATTTTTTTGTTATGCAAACCTCATTCAAAACAACTCCACATCATGTTTAGTAGTTCTCAAGGCTTTCCATGTTGAAACATACAGCTGTCAGCCTGTGAGTGCTTTAATATAGCTCCAATGTCAGAAACGTGCTTAGTTTGAGGAGAGAAAGCTAAAATGGACACTTGTTTATAAACAGGTTTTTTGTTGTGAAAACTTCATTTAAAACAACTAAACATCATGTTTAGTAGTTCTCAAGGCTTTCCATATTGAATCATACAGCTGTCAGCCTGTGAGTGCTTCTTCTAGCTCCAATGTCAGAAACGTGCTTAGTTTGAGGAGAGAAAGCTAAAATGGACACTTGTTTATAAACAGTTTTTTAGTTGTGAAAACTTCATTTAAAACAACTAAACATCATGTTTAGTAGTTCTCAAGGCTTTCCATATTGAAACATACAGCTGTCAGCCTGTTAGTTTTAATATAGCTCCAATGTCAGAAACGTGCTTAGTTTGAGGAGAGAAAGCTAAAATGGACACTTGTTTATAAACAGTTTTTTAGTTGTGAAAACTTCATTTAAAACAACTCCACATCATGTTTAGTAGTTCTCAAGGCTTTCCATGTTGAAACATACAGCTGTCAGCCTGTGAGTGCTTATTCTAGCTCCAATGTCAGAAACGAGCTTAGTTTGAGGAGAGAAAGCCAAAAATGACACTTATTAAATAAACATTTTTTTGTTATGCAAACCTCATTCAAAAGAACTACACATCATGTTTAGTAGTTCTCAAGGCTTTCCATGTTGAAACATACAGCTGTCAGCCTGGGAGTGCTTATTCTAGCTCCAATGACAGAAACAAGCTTAGTTTGAGGAGAGAACGCTAAAATGGACACTTGTTTAATGAACACCTGTTAGACAATAGAAACATGATTCACTTCATGAAATGCAGTGTGTTTACCTATTGTAAGTGTTTCCAGTGAAGAAGTTTCAGTCTGCTGGCCTTCCATCTCCTCTGTCAGTAACGAAATGAAATATACAGCTGTCAGCCTATGAGTACTTATTCTAGCTCCAATGTCAGAAACGAGCTTAGTTTGAGGAAAGAAAGCCAAAAATGACACTTATTAAATAAACATTTTTTTGTTATGCAAACCTCATTCAAAACAACTCCACATCATGTTTAGTAGTTCTCAAGGCTTTCCATATTGAAACATACAGCTGTCAGCCTGTGAGTGCTTCTTCTAGCTCCAATGTCAGAAACGAGCTTAGTTTGAGGAAAGAAAGCCAAAAATGACACTTATTAAATAAACATTTTTTTGTTATGCAAACCTCATTCAAAACAACTCCACATCATGTTTAGTAGTTCTCAAGGCTTTCCATATTGAAACATACAGCTGTCAGCCTGTGAGTGCTTATTCTAGCTCCAATGTCAGAAACAAGCTTAGTTTGAGGAGAGAACGCTAAAATGGACACTTGTTTAATGAACACCTGTTAGACAATAGAAACATGATTCACTTCATGAAATGCAGTGTGTTTACCTATTGTAAGTGTTTCCAGTGAAGAAGTTTCAGTCTGCCGGCCTTCCATCTCTGTCAGTAACAAAATGAAATATACAGCTGTCAGCCTATGAGTACTTATTCTAGCTCCAATGTCAGAAACGAGCTTAGTTTGAGGAAAGAAAGCCAAAAATGACACTTATTAAATAAACATTTTTTTGTTATGCAAACCTCATTCAAAAGAACTACACATCATGTTTAGTAGTTCTCAAGGCTTTCCATGTTGAAACATACAGCTGTCAGCCTGTGAGTGCTTATTCTAGCTCCAATGTCAGAAACAAGCTTAGTTTGAGGAGAGAACGCTAAAATGGACACTTGTTTAATGAACACCTGTTAGACAATAGAAACATGATTCACTTCATGAAATGCAGTGTGTTTACCTATTGTAAGTGTTTCCAGTGAAGAAGTTTCAGTCTGCCGGCCTTCCATCTCTGTCAGTAACAAAATGAAATATACAGCTGTCAGCCTATGAGTACTTATTCTAGCTCCAATGTCAGAAACGAGCTTAGTTTGAGGAAAGAAAGCCAAAAATGACACTTATTAAATAAACATTTTTTTGTTATGCAAACCTCATTCAAAACAACTCCACATCATGTTTAGTAGTTCTCAAGGCTTTCCATGTTGAAACATACAGCTGTCAGCCTGGGAGTGCTTATTCTAGCTCCAATGTCAGAAACAAGCTTAGTTTGAGGAGAGAACGCTAAAATGGACACTTGTTTAATGAACACCTGTTAGACAATAGAAACATGATTCACTTCATGAAATGCAGTGTGTTTACCTATTGTAAGTGTTTCCAGTGAAGAAGTTTCAGTCTGCTGGCCTTCCATCTCCTCTGTCAGTAACGAAATGAAATATACAGCTGTCAGCTTATGAGTACTTATTCTAGCTCCAATGTCAGAAACGAGCTTAGTTTGAGGAAAGAAAGCCAAAAATGACACTTATTAAATAAACATTTTTTTGTTATGCAAACCTCATTCAAAAGAACTACACATCATGTTTAGTAGTTCTCAAGGCTTTCCATGTTGAAACATACAGCTGTCAGCCTGTGAGTGCTTATTCTAGCTCCAATGTCAGAAACAAGCTTAGTTTGAGGAGAGAACGCTAAAATGGACACTTGTTTAATGAACACCTGTTAGACAATAGAAACATGATTCACTTCATGAAATGCAGTGTGTTTACCTATTGTAAGTGTTTCCAGTGAAGAAGTTTCAGTCTGCCGGCCTTCCATCTCTGTCAGTAACAAAATGAAATATACAGCTGTCAGCCTATGAGTACTTATTCTAGCTCCAATGTCAGAAACGAGCTTAGTTTGAGGAAAGAAAGCCAAAAATGACACTTATTAAATAAACATTTTTTTGTTATGCAAACCTCATTCAAAACAACTAAACATCATGTTTAGTAGTTCTCAAGGCTTTCCATGTTGAAACATACAGCTGTCAGCCTGGGAGTGCTTATTCTAGCTCCAATGTCAGAAACGAGCTTAGTTTGAGGAAAGAAAGCCAAAAATGACACTTATTAAATAAACATTTTTTTGTTATGCAAACCTCATTCAAAACAACTACACATCATGTTTAGTAGTTCTCAAGGCTTTCCATGTTGAAACATACAGCTGTCAGCCTGTGAGTGCTTATTCTAGCTCCAATGTCAGAAACAAGCTTAGTTTGAGGAGAGAACGCTAAAATGGACACTTGTTTAATGAACACCTGTTAGACAATAGAAACATGATTCACTTCATGAAATGCAGTGTGTTTACCTATTGTAAGTGTTTCCAGTGAAGAAGTTTCAGTCTGCTGGCCTTCCATCTCCTGTGTCAGTAACGAAATGAAATATACAGCTGTCAGCCTATGAGTACTTATTCTAGCTCCAATGTCAGAAACGAGCTTAGTTTGAGGAAAGAAAGCCAAAAATGACACTTATTAAATAAACATTTTTTTGTTATGCAAACCTCATTCAAAACAACTCCACATCATGTTTAGTAGTTCTCAAGGCTTTCCATGTTGAAACATACAGCTGTCAGCCTGTGAGTGCTTTAATATAGCTCCAATGTCAGAAACGTGCTTAGTTTGAGGAAAGAAAGCCAAAAATGAAACTTATTAAATAAACATTTTTTTGTTATGCAAACCTCATTCAAAACAACTACACATCATGTTTAGTAGTTCTCAAGGCTTTCCATATTGAAACATACAGCTGTCAGCCTGTGAGTGCTTCTTCTAGCTCCAATGTCAGAAACGTGCTTAGTTTGAGGAAAGAAAGCCAAAAATGACACTTATTAAATAAACATTTTTTTGTTATGCAAACCTCATTCAAAACAACTCCACATCATGTTTAGTAGTTCTCAAGGCTTTCCATGTTGAAACATACAGCTGTCAGCCTGTGAGTGCTTATTCTAGCTCCAATGTCAGAAACAAGCTTAGTTTGAGGAGAGAACGCTAAAATGGACACTTGTTTAATGAACACCTGTTAGACAATAGAAACATGATTCACTTCATGAAATGCAGTGTGTTTACCTATTGTAAGTGTTTCCAGTGAAGAAGTTTCAGTCTGCCGGCCTTCCATCTCTGTCAGTAACAAAATGAAATATACAGCTGTCAGCCTATGAGTACTTATTCTAGCTCCAATGTCAGAAACGAGCTTAGTTTGAGGAAAGAAAGCCAAAAATGACACTTATTAAATAAACATTTTTTTGTTATGCAAACCTCATTCAAAACAACTACACATCATGTTTAGTAGTTCTCAAGGCTTTCCATGTTGAAACATACAGCTGTCAGCCTGTGAGTGCTTATTCTAGCTCCAATGTCAGAAAAAAGCTTAGTTTGAGGAGAGAACGCTAAAATGGACACTTGTTTAATGAACACCTGTTAGACAATAGAAACATGATTCACTTCATGAAATGCAGTGTGTTTACCTATTGTAAGTGTTTCCAGTGAAGAAGTTTCAGTCTGCCGGCCTTCCATCTCTGTCAGTAACAAAATGAAATATACAGCTGTCAGCCTATGAGTACTTATTCTAGCTCCAATGTCAGAAACGAGCTTAGTTTGAGGAAAGAAAGCCAAAAATGACACTTATTAAATAAACATTTTTTTGTTATGCAAACCTCATTCAAAACAACTCCACATCATGTTTAGTAGTTCTCAAGGCTTTCCATGTTGAAACATACAGCTGTCAGCCTGTGAGTGCTTTAATATAGCTCCAATGTCAGAAACGTGCTTAGTTTGAGGAGAGAAAGCTAAAATGGACACTTGTTTATAAACAGGTTTTTTGTTGTGAAAACTTCATTTAAAACAACTAAACATCATGTTTAGTAGTTCTCAAGGCTTTCCATATTGAAACATACAGCTGTCAGCCTGTGAGTGCTTCTTCTAGCTCCAATGTCAGAAACGTGCTTAGTTTGAGGAGAGAAAGCTAAAATGGACACTTGTTTATAAACAGTTTTTTAGTTGTGAAAACTTCATTTAAAACAACTCCACATCATGTTTAGTAGTTCTCAAGGCTTTCCATGTTGAAACATACAGCTGTCAGCCTGTGAGTGCTTATTCTAGCTCCAATGTCAGAAACGAGCTTAGTTTGAGGAGAGAAAGCCAAAAATGACACTTATTAAATAAAAATTTTTTTGTTATGCAAACCTCATTCAAAAGAACTACACATCATGTTTAGTAGTTCTCAAGGCTTTCCATGTTGAAACATACAGCTGTCAGCCTGTGAGTGCTTATTCTAGCTCCAATGTCAGAAACAAGCTTAGTTTGAGGAGAGAACGCTAAAATGGACACTTGTTTAATGAACACCTGTTAGACAATAGAAACATGATTCACTTCATGAAATGCAGTGTGTTTACCTATTGTAAGTGTTTCCAGTGAAGAAGTTTCAGTCTGCCGGCCTTCCATCTCTGTCAGTAACAAAATGAAATATACAGCTGTCAGCCTATGAGTACTTATTCTAGCTCCAATGTCAGAAACGAGCTTAGTTTGAGGAAAGAAAGCCAAAAATGACACTTATTAAATAAACATTTTTTTGTTATGCAAACCTCATTCAAAACAACTCCACATCATGTTTAGTAGTTCTCAAGGCTTTCCATGTTGAAACATACAGCTGTCAGCCTGTGAGTGCTTTAATATAGCTCCAATGTCAGAAACGTGCTTAGTTTGAGGAGAGAAAGCTAAAATGGACACTTGTTTATAAACAGGTTTTTTGTTGTGAAAACTTCATTTAAAACAACTAAACATCATGTTTAGTAGTTCTCAAGGCTTTCCATATTGAAACATACAGCTGTCAGCCTGTGAGTGCTTCTTCTAGCTCCAATGTCAGAAACGTGCTTAGTTTGAGGAGAGAAAGCTAAAATGGACACTTGTTTATAAACAGTTTTTTAGTTGTGAAAACTTCATTTAAAACAACTCCACATCATGTTTAGTAGTTCTCAAGGCTTTCCATGTTGAAACATACAGCTGTCAGCCTGTGAGTGCTTATTCTAGCTCCAATGTCAGAAACAAGCTTAGTTTGAGGAGAGAACGCTAAAATGGACACTTGTTTAATGAACACCTGTTAGACAATAGAAACATGATTCACTTCATGAAATGCAGTGTGTTTACCTATTGTAAGTGTTTCCAGTGAAGAAGTTTCAGTCTGCCGGCCTTCCATCTCTGTCAGTAACAAAATGAAATATACAGCTGTCAGCCTATGAGTACTTATTCTAGCTCCAATGTCAGAAACGAGCTTAGTTTGAGGAAAGAAAGCCAAAAATGACACTTATTAAATAAACATTTTTTTGTTATGCAAACCTCATTCAAAACAACTCCACATCATGTTTAGTAGTTCTCAAGGCTTTCCATGTTGAAACATACAGCTGTCAGCCTGTGAGTGCTTCTTCTAGCTCCAATGTCAGAAACGAGCTTAGTTTGAGGAGAGAAAGCCAAAAATGACACTTATTAAATAAACATTTTTTTGTTATGCAAACCTCATTCAAAAGAACTACACATCATGTTTAGTAGTTCTCAAGGCTTTCCATGTTGAAACATACAGCTGTCAGCCTGTGAGTGCTTATTCTAGCTCCAATGTCAGAAACAAGCTTAGTTTGAGGAGAGAACGCTAAAATGGACACTTGTTTAATGAACACGTTAGACAATAGAAACATGATTCACTTCATGAAATGCAGTGTGTTGACCTATTGTAAGTGTTTCCAGTGAAGAAGTTTCAGTCTGCCGGCCTTCCATCTCTGTCAGTAACAAAATGAAATATACAGCTGTCAGCCTATGAGTACTTATTCTAGCTCCAATGTCAGAAACGAGCTTAGTTTGAGGAAAGAAAGCCAAAAATGACACTTATTAAATAAACATTTTTTTGTTATGCAAACCTCATTCAAAACAACTCCACATCATGTTTAGTAGTTCTCAAGGCTTTCCATATTGAAACATACAGCTGTCAGCCTGTGAGTGCTTCTTCTAGCTCCAATGTCAGAAACGTGCTTAGTTTGAGGAGAGAAAGCTAAAATGGACACTTGTTTATAAACAGTTTTTTAGTTTTGAAAACTTCATTTAAAACAACTCCACATCATGTTTAGTAGTTCTCAAGGCTTTCCATGTTGAAACATACAGCTGTCAGCCTGTGAGTGCTTATTCTAGCTCCAATGTCAGAAACGAGCTTAGTTTGAGGAGAGAAAGCCAAAAATGACACTTATTAAATAAACATTTTTTTGTTATGCAAACCTCATTCAAAAGAACTACACATCATGTTTAGTAGTTCTCAAGGCTTTCCATGTTGAAACATACAGCTGTCAGCCTGTGAGTGCTTTAATATAGCTCCAATGTCAGAAACGTGCTTAGTTTGAGGAGAGAAAGCTAAAATGGACACTTGTTTATAAACAGGTTTTTTGTTGTGAAAACTTCATTTAAAACAACTAAACATCATGTTTAGTAGTTCTCAAGGCTTTCCATATTGAAACATACAGCTGTCAGCCTGTGAGTGCTTCTTCTAGCTCCAATGTCAGAAACGTGCTTAGTTTGAGGAGAGAAAGCTAAAATGGACACTTGTTTATAAACAGTTTTTTAGTTGTGAAAACTTCATTTAAAACAACTCCACATCATGTTTAGTAGTTCTCAAGGCTTTCCATGTTGAAACATACAGCTGTCAGCCTGTGAGTGCTTATTCTAGCTCCAATGTCAGAAACGAGCTTAGTTTGAGGAGAGAAAGCCAAAAATGACACTTATTAAATAAACATTTTTTTGTTATGCAAACCTCATTCAAAACAACTCCACATCATGTTTAGTAGTTCTCAAGGCTTTCCATATTGAAACATACAGCTGTCAGCCTGTGAGTGCTTCTTCTAGCTCCAATGTCAGAAACGTGCTTAGTTTGAGGAAAGAAAGCCAAAAATGACACTTATTAAATAAACATTTTTTTGTTATGCAAACCTCATTCAAAACAACTCCACATCATGTTTAGTAGTTCTCAAGGCTTTCCATATTGAAACATACAGCTGTCAGCCTGTGAGTGCTTATTCTAGCTCCAATGTCAGAAACAAGCTTAGTTTGAGGAGAGAACGCTAAAATGGACACTTGTTTAATGAACACCTGTTAGACAATAGAAACATGATTCACTTCATGAAATGCAGTGTGTTTACCTATTGTAAGTGTTTCCAGTGAAGAAGTTTCAGTCTGCTGGCCTTCCATCTCCTCTGTCAGTAACGAAATGAAATATACAGCTGTCAGCCTATGAGTACTTATTCTAGCTCCAATGTCAGAAACGAGCTTAGTTTGAGGAAAGAAAGCCAAAAATGACACTTATTAAATAAACATTTTTTTGTTATGCAAACCTCATTCAAAACAACTCCACATCATGTTTAGTAGTTCTCAAGGCTTTCCATATTGAAACATACAGCTGTCAGCCTGTGAGTGCTTCTTCTAGCTCCAATGTCAGAAACGTGCTTAGTTTGAGGAGAGAAAGCTAAAATGGACACTTGTTTATAAACAGTTTTTTAGTTTTGAAAACTTCATTTAAAACAACTCCACATCATGTTTAGTAGTTCTCAAGGCTTTCCATGTTGAAACATACAGCTGTCAGCCTGTGAGTGCTTATTCTAGCTCCAATGTCAGAAACGAGCTTAGTTTGAGGAGAGAAAGCCAAAAATGACACTTATTAAATAAACATTTTTTTGTTATGCAAACCTCATTCAAAAGAACTACACATCATGTTTAGTAGTTCTCAAGGCTTTCCATGTTGAAACATACAGCTGTCAGCCTGTGAGTGCTTTAATATAGCTCCAATGTCAGAAACGTGCTTAGTTTGAGGAGAGAAAGCTAAAATGGACACTTGTTTATAAACAGGTTTTTTGTTGTGAAAACTTCATTTAAAACAACTAAACATCATGTTTAGTAGTTCTCAAGGCTTTCCATATTGAAACATACAGCTGTCAGCCTGTGAGTGCTTCTTCTAGCTCCAATGTCAGAAACGTGCTTAGTTTGAGGAGAGAAAGCTAAAATGGACACTTGTTTATAAACAGTTTTTTAGTTGTGAAAACTTCATTTAAAACAACTCCACATCATGTTTAGTAGTTCTCAAGGCTTTCCATGTTGAAACATACAGCTGTCAGCCTGTGAGTGCTTATTCTAGCTCCAATGTCAGAAACGAGCTTAGTTTGAGGAGAGAAAGCCAAAAATGACACTTATTAAATAAACATTTTTTTGTTATGCAAACCTCATTCAAAACAACTCCACATCATGTTTAGTAGTTCTCAAGGCTTTCCATATTGAAACATACAGCTGTCAGCCTGTGAGTGCTTCTTCTAGCTCCAATGTCAGAAACGTGCTTAGTTTGAGGAAAGAAAGCCAAAAATGACACTTATTAAATAAACATTTTTTTGTTATGCAAACCTCATTCAAAACAACTCCACATCATGTTTAGTAGTTCTCAAGGCTTTCCATATTGAAACATACAGCTGTCAGCCTGTGAGTGCTTATTCTAGCTCCAATGTCAGAAACAAGCTTAGTTTGAGGAGAGAACGCTAAAATGGACACTTGTTTAATGAACACCTGTTAGACAATAGAAACATGATTCACTTCATGAAATGCAGTGTGTTTACCTATTGTAAGTGTTTCCAGTGAAGAAGTTTCAGTCTGCTGGCCTTCCATCTCCTCTGTCAGTAACGAAATGAAATATACAGCTGTCAGCCTATGAGTACTTATTCTAGCTCCAATGTCAGAAACGAGCTTAGTTTGAGGAAAGAAAGCCAAAAATGACACTTATTAAATAAACATTTTTTTGTTATGCAAACCTCATTCAAAACAACTCCACATCATGTTTAGTAGTTCTCAAGGCTTTCCATGTTGAAACATACAGCTGTCAGCCTGTGAGTGCTTTAATATAGCTCCAATGTCAGAAACGTGCTTAGTTTGAGGAGAGAAAGCTAAAATGGACACTTGTTTATAAACAGGTTTTTTGTTGTGAAAACTTCATTTAAAACAACTAAACATCATGTTTAGTAGTTCTCAAGGCTTTCCATATTGAAACATACAGCTGTCAGCCTGTGAGTGCTTCTTCTAGCTCCAATGTCAGAAACGAGCTTAGTTTGAGGAAAGAAAGCCAAAAATGACACTTATTAAATAAACATTTTTTTGTTATGCAAACCTCATTCAAAACAACTCCACATCATGTTTAGTAGTTCTCAAGGCTTTCCATGTTGAAACATACAGCTGTCAGCCTGTGAGTGCTTCTTCTAGCTCCAATGTCAGAAACGAGCTTAGTTTGAGGAGAGAAAGCCAAAAATGACACTTATTAAATAAACATTTTTTTGTTATGCAAACCTCATTCAAAACAACTACACATCATGTTTAGTAGTTCTCAAGGCTTTCCATGTTGAAACATACAGCTGTCAGCCTGTGAGTGCTTATTCTAGCTCCAATGTCAGAAACAAGCTTAGTTTGAGGAGAGAACGCTAAAATGGACACTTGTTTAATGAACACCTGTTAGACAATAGAAACATGATTCACTTCATGAAATGCAGTGTGTTTACCTATTGTAAGTGTTTCCAGTGAAGAAGTTTCAGTCTGCCGGCCTTCCATCTCTGTCAGTAACAAAATGAAATATACAGCTGTCAGCCTATGAGTACTTATTCTAGCTCCAATGTCAGAAACGAGCTTAGTTTGAGGAAAGAAAGCCAAAAATGACACTTATTAAATAAACATTTTTTTGTTATGCAAACCTCATTCAAAACAACTCCACATCATGTTTAGTAGTTCTCAAGGCTTTCCATGTTGAAACATACAGCTGTCAGCCTGTGAGTGCTTTAATATAGCTCCAATGTCAGAAACGTGCTTAGTTTGAGGAGAGAAAGCTAAAATGGACACTTGTTTATAAACAGGTTTTTTGTTGTGAAAACTTCATTTAAAACAACTAAACATCATGTTTAGTAGTTCTCAAGGCTTTCCATATTGAAACATACAGCTGTCAGCCTGTGAGTGCTTCTTCTAGCTCCAATGTCAGAAACGTGCTTAGTTTGAGGAGAGAAAGCTAAAATGGACACTTGTTTATAAACAGTTTTTTAGTTGTGAAAACTTCATTTAAAACAACTCCACATCATGTTTAGTAGTTCTCAAGGCTTTCCATGTTGAAACATACAGCTGTCAGCCTGTGAGTGCTTATTCTAGCTCCAATGTCAGAAACAAGCTTAGTTTGAGGAGAGAACGCTAAAATGGACACTTGTTTAATGAACACCTGTTAGACAATAGAAACATGATTCACTTCATGAAATGCAGTGTGTTTACCTATTGTAAGTGTTTCCAGTGAAGAAGTTTCAGTCTGCCGGCCTTCCATCTCTGTCAGTAACAAAATGAAATATACAGCTGTCAGCCTATGAGTACTTATTCTAGCTCCAATGTCAGAAACGAGCTTAGTTTGAGGAAAGAAAGCCAAAAATGACACTTATTAAATAAACATTTTTTTGTTATGCAAACCTCATTCAAAACAACTCCACATCATGTTTAGTAGTTCTCAAGGCTTTCCATGTTGAAACATACAGCTGTCAGCCTGTGAGTGCTTCTTCTAGCTCCAATGTCAGAAACGAGCTTAGTTTGAGGAGAGAAAGCCAAAAATGACACTTATTAAATAAACATTTTTTTGTTATGCAAACCTCATTCAAAAGAACTACACATCATGTTTAGTAGTTCTCAAGGCTTTCCATGTTGAAACATACAGCTGTCAGCCTGTGAGTGCTTATTCTAGCTCCAATGTCAGAAACAAGCTTAGTTTGAGGAGAGAACGCTAAAATGGACACTTGTTTAATGAACACGTTAGACAATAGAAACATGATTCACTTCATGAAATGCAGTGTGTTGACCTATTGTAAGTGTTTCCAGTGAAGAAGTTTCAGTCTGCCGGCCTTCCATCTCTGTCAGTAACAAAATGAAATATACAGCTGTCAGCCTATGAGTACTTATTCTAGCTCCAATGTCAGAAACGAGCTTAGTTTGAGGAAAGAAAGCCAAAAATGACACTTATTAAATAAACATTTTTTTGTTATGCAAACCTCATTCAAAACAACTCCACATCATGTTTAGTAGTTCTCAAGGCTTTCCATATTGAAACATACAGCTGTCAGCCTGTGAGTGCTTCTTCTAGCTCCAATGTCAGAAACGTGCTTAGTTTGAGGAGAGAAAGCTAAAATGGACACTTGTTTATAAACAGTTTTTTAGTTTTGAAAACTTCATTTAAAACAACTCCACATCATGTTTAGTAGTTCTCAAGGCTTTCCATGTTGAAACATACAGCTGTCAGCCTGTGAGTGCTTATTCTAGCTCCAATGTCAGAAACGAGCTTAGTTTGAGGAGAGAAAGCCAAAAATGACACTTATTAAATAAACATTTTTTTGTTATGCAAACCTCATTCAAAAGAACTACACATCATGTTTAGTAGTTCTCAAGGCTTTCCATGTTGAAACATACAGCTGTCAGCCTGTGAGTGCTTTAATATAGCTCCAATGTCAGAAACGTGCTTAGTTTGAGGAGAGAAAGCTAAAATGGACACTTGTTTATAAACAGGTTTTTTGTTGTGAAAACTTCATTTAAAACAACTAAACATCATGTTTAGTAGTTCTCAAGGCTTTCCATATTGAAACATACAGCTGTCAGCCTGTGAGTGCTTCTTCTAGCTCCAATGTCAGAAACGTGCTTAGTTTGAGGAGAGAAAGCTAAAATGGACACTTGTTTATAAACAGTTTTTTAGTTGTGAAAACTTCATTTAAAACAACTCCACATCATGTTTAGTAGTTCTCAAGGCTTTCCATGTTGAAACATACAGCTGTCAGCCTGTGAGTGCTTATTCTAGCTCCAATGTCAGAAACGAGCTTAGTTTGAGGAGAGAAAGCCAAAAATGACACTTATTAAATAAACATTTTTTTGTTATGCAAACCTCATTCAAAACAACTCCACATCATGTTTAGTAGTTCTCAAGGCTTTCCATATTGAAACATACAGCTGTCAGCCTGTGAGTGCTTCTTCTAGCTCCAATGTCAGAAACGTGCTTAGTTTGAGGAAAGAAAGCCAAAAATGACACTTATTAAATAAACATTTTTTTGTTATGCAAACCTCATTCAAAACAACTCCACATCATGTTTAGTAGTTCTCAAGGCTTTCCATATTGAAACATACAGCTGTCAGCCTGTGAGTGCTTATTCTAGCTCCAATGTCAGAAACAAGCTTAGTTTGAGGAGAGAACGCTAAAATGGACACTTGTTTAATGAACACCTGTTAGACAATAGAAACATGATTCACTTCATGAAATGCAGTGTGTTTACCTATTGTAAGTGTTTCCAGTGAAGAAGTTTCAGTCTGCTGGCCTTCCATCTCCTCTGTCAGTAACGAAATGAAATATACAGCTGTCAGCCTATGAGTACTTATTCTAGCTCCAATGTCAGAAACGAGCTTAGTTTGAGGAAAGAAAGCCAAAAATGACACTTATTAAATAAACATTTTTTTGTTATGCAAACCTCATTCAAAACAACTCCACATCATGTTTAGTAGTTCTCAAGGCTTTCCATATTGAAACATACAGCTGTCAGCCTGTGAGTGCTTCTTCTAGCTCCAATGTCAGAAACGTGCTTAGTTTGAGGAGAGAAAGCTAAAATGGACACTTGTTTATAAACAGTTTTTTAGTTTTGAAAACTTCATTTAAAACAACTCCACATCATGTTTAGTAGTTCTCAAGGCTTTCCATGTTGAAACATACAGCTGTCAGCCTGTGAGTGCTTATTCTAGCTCCAATGTCAGAAACGAGCTTAGTTTGAGGAGAGAAAGCCAAAAATGACACTTATTAAATAAACATTTTTTTGTTATGCAAACCTCATTCAAAAGAACTACACATCATGTTTAGTAGTTCTCAAGGCTTTCCATGTTGAAACATACAGCTGTCAGCCTGTGAGTGCTTTAATATAGCTCCAATGTCAGAAACGTGCTTAGTTTGAGGAGAGAAAGCTAAAATGGACACTTGTTTATAAACAGGTTTTTTGTTGTGAAAACTTCATTTAAAACAACTAAACATCATGTTTAGTAGTTCTCAAGGCTTTCCATATTGAAACATACAGCTGTCAGCCTGTGAGTGCTTCTTCTAGCTCCAATGTCAGAAACGTGCTTAGTTTGAGGAGAGAAAGCTAAAATGGACACTTGTTTATAAACAGTTTTTTAGTTGTGAAAACTTCATTTAAAACAACTCCACATCATGTTTAGTAGTTCTCAAGGCTTTCCATGTTGAAACATACAGCTGTCAGCCTGTGAGTGCTTATTCTAGCTCCAATGTCAGAAACGAGCTTAGTTTGAGGAGAGAAAGCCAAAAATGACACTTATTAAATAAACATTTTTTTGTTATGCAAACCTCATTCAAAACAACTCCACATCATGTTTAGTAGTTCTCAAGGCTTTCCATATTGAAACATACAGCTGTCAGCCTGTGAGTGCTTCTTCTAGCTCCAATGTCAGAAACGTGCTTAGTTTGAGGAAAGAAAGCCAAAAATGACACTTATTAAATAAACATTTTTTTGTTATGCAAACCTCATTCAAAACAACTCCACATCATGTTTAGTAGTTCTCAAGGCTTTCCATATTGAAACATACAGCTGTCAGCCTGTGAGTGCTTATTCTAGCTCCAATGTCAGAAACAAGCTTAGTTTGAGGAGAGAACGCTAAAATGGACACTTGTTTAATGAACACCTGTTAGACAATAGAAACATGATTCACTTCATGAAATGCAGTGTGTTTACCTATTGTAAGTGTTTCCAGTGAAGAAGTTTCAGTCTGCTGGCCTTCCATCTCCTCTGTCAGTAACGAAATGAAATATACAGCTGTCAGCCTATGAGTACTTATTCTAGCTCCAATGTCAGAAACGAGCTTAGTTTGAGGAAACAAAGCCAAAAATGACACTTATTAAATAAACATTTTTTTGTTATGCAAACCTCATTCAAAACAACTCCACATCATGTTTAGTAGTTCTCAAGGCTTTCCATGTTGAAACATACAGCTGTCAGCCTGTGAGTGCTTTAATATAGCTCCAATGTCAGAAACGTGCTTAGTTTGAGGAGAGAAAGCTAAAATGGACACTTGTTTATAAACAGGTTTTTTGTTGTGAAAACTTCATTTAAAACAACTAAACATCATGTTTAGTAGTTCTCAAGGCTTTCCATATTGAAACATACAGCTGTCAGCCTGTGAGTGCTTCTTCTAGCTCCAATGTCAGAAACGAGCTTAGTTTGAGGAAAGAAAGCCAAAAATGACACTTATTAAATAAACATTTTTTTGTTATGCAAACCTCATTCAAAACAACTCCACATCATGTTTAGTAGTTCTCAAGGCTTTCCATGTTGAAACATACAGCTGTCAGCCTGTGAGTGCTTCTTCTAGCTCCAATGTCAGAAACGAGCTTAGTTTGAGGAGAGAAAGCCAAAAATGACACTTATTAAATAAACATTTTTTTGTTATGCAAACCTCATTCAAAAGAACTACACATCATGTTTAGTAGTTCTCAAGGCTTTCCATGTTGAAACATACAGCTGTCAGCCTGTGAGTGCTTATTCTAGCTCCAATGTCAGAAACAAGCTTAGTTTGAGGAGAGAACGCTAAAATGGACACTTGTTTAATGAACACCTGTTAGACAATAGAAACATGATTCACTTCATGAAATGCAGTGTGTTTACCTATTGTAAGTGTTTCCAGTGAAGAAGTTTCAGTCTGCTGGCCTTCCATCTCCTCTGTCAGTAACGAAATGAAATATACAGCTGTCAGCCTATGAGTACTTATTCTAGCTCCAATGTCAGAAACGAGCTTAGTTTGAGGAAAGAAAGCCAAAAATGACACTTATTAAATAAACATTTTTTTGTTATGCAAACCTCATTCAAAACAACTCCACATCATGTTTAGTAGTTCTCAAGGCTTTCCATATTGAAACATACAGCTGTCAGCCTGTGAGTGCTTCTTCTAGCTCCAATGTCAGAAACGTGCTTAGTTTGAGGAGAGAAAGCTAAAATGGACACTTGTTTATAAACAGTTTTTTAGTTTTGAAAACTTCATTTAAAACAACTCCACATCATGTTTAGTAGTTCTCAAGGCTTTCCATGTTGAAACATACAGCTGTCAGCCTGTGAGTGCTTATTCTAGCTCCAATGTCAGAAACGAGCTTAGTTTGAGGAGAGAAAGCCAAAAATGACACTTATTAAATAAACATTTTTTTGTTATGCAAACCTCATTCAAAAGAACTACACATCATGTTTAGTAGTTCTCAAGGCTTTCCATGTTGAAACATACAGCTGTCAGCCTGTGAGTGCTTTAATATAGCTCCAATGTCAGAAACGTGCTTAGTTTGAGGAGAGAAAGCTAAAATGGACACTTGTTTATAAACAGGTTTTTTGTTGTGAAAACTTCATTTAAAACAACTAAACATCATGTTTAGTAGTTCTCAAGGCTTTCCATATTGAAACATACAGCTGTCAGCCTGTGAGTGCTTCTTCTAGCTCCAATGTCAGAAACGTGCTTAGTTTGAGGAGAGAAAGCTAAAATGGACACTTGTTTATAAACAGTTTTTTAGTTGTGAAAACTTCATTTAAAACAACTCCACATCATGTTTAGTAGTTCTCAAGGCTTTCCATGTTGAAACATACAGCTGTCAGCCTGTGAGTGCTTATTCTAGCTCCAATGTCAGAAACGAGCTTAGTTTGAGGAGAGAAAGCCAAAAATGACACTTATTAAATAAACATTTTTTTGTTATGCAAACCTCATTCAAAACAACTCCACATCATGTTTAGTAGTTCTCAAGGCTTTCCATATTGAAACATACAGCTGTCAGCCTGTGAGTGCTTCTTCTAGCTCCAATGTCAGAAACGTGCTTAGTTTGAGGAAAGAAAGCCAAAAATGACACTTATTAAATAAACATTTTTTTGTTATGCAAACCTCATTCAAAACAACTCCACATCATGTTTAGTAGTTCTCAAGGCTTTCCATATTGAAACATACAGCTGTCAGCCTGTGAGTGCTTATTCTAGCTCCAATGTCAGAAACAAGCTTAGTTTGAGGAGAGAACGCTAAAATGGACACTTGTTTAATGAACACCTGTTAGACAATAGAAACATGATTCACTTCATGAAATGCAGTGTGTTTACCTATTGTAAGTGTTTCCAGTGAAGAAGTTTCAGTCTGCTGGCCTTCCATCTCCTCTGTCAGTAACGAAATGAAATATACAGCTGTCAGCCTATGAGTACTTATTCTAGCTCCAATGTCAGAAACGAGCTTAGTTTGAGGAAAGAAAGCCAAAAATGACACTTATTAAATAAACATTTTTTTGTTATGCAAACCTCATTCAAAACAACTCCACATCATGTTTAGTAGTTCTCAAGGCTTTCCATGTTGAAACATACAGCTGTCAGCCTGTGAGTGCTTTAATATAGCTCCAATGTCAGAAACGTGCTTAGTTTGAGGAGAGAAAGCTAAAATGGACACTTGTTTATAAACAGGTTTTTTGTTGTGAAAACTTCATTTAAAACAACTAAACATCATGTTTAGTAGTTCTCAAGGCTTTCCATATTGAAACATACAGCTGTCAGCCTGTGAGTGCTTCTTCTAGCTCCAATGTCAGAAACGAGCTTAGTTTGAGGAAAGAAAGCCAAAAATGACACTTATTAAATAAACATTTTTTTGTTATGCAAACCTCATTCAAAACAACTCCACATCATGTTTAGTAGTTCTCAAGGCTTTCCATGTTGAAACATACAGCTGTCAGCCTGTGAGTGCTTCTTCTAGCTCCAATGTCAGAAACGAGCTTAGTTTGAGGAGAGAAAGCCAAAAATGACACTTATTAAATAAACATTTTTTTGTTATGCAAACCTCATTCAAAAGAACTACACATCATGTTTAGTAGTTCTCAAGGCTTTCCATGTTGAAACATACAGCTGTCAGCCTGTGAGTGCTTTAATATAGCTCCAATGTCAGAAACGTGCTTAGTTTGAGGAGAGAAAGCTAAAATGGACACTTGTTTATAAACAGGTTTTTTGTTGTGAAAACTTCATTTAAAACAACTAAACATCATGTTTAGTAGTTCTCAAGGCTTTCCATATTGAAACATACAGCTGTCAGCCTGTGAGTGCTTCTTCTAGCTCCAATGTCAGAAACGAGCTTAGTTTGAGGAAAGAAAGCCAAAAATGACACTTATTAAATAAACATTTTTTTGTTATGCAAACCTCATTCAAAACAACTCCACATCATGTTTAGTAGTTCTCAAGGCTTTCCATGTTGAAACATACAGCTGTCAGCCTGTGAGTGCTTCTTCTAGCTCCAATGTCAGAAACGAGCTTAGTTTGAGGAGAGAAAGCCAAAAATGACACTTATTAAATAAACATTTTTTTGTTATGCAAACCTCATTCAAAAGAACTACACATCATGTTTAGTAGTTCTCAAGGCTTTCCATGTTGAAACATACAGCTGTCAGCCTGTGAGTGCTTATTCTAGCTCCAATGTCAGAAACAAGCTTAGTTTGAGGAGAGAACGCTAAAATGGACACTTGTTTAATGAACACCTGTTAGACAATAGAAACATGATTCACTTCATGAAATGCAGTGTGTTTACCTATTGTAAGTGTTTCCAGTGAAGAAGTTTCAGTCTGCTGGCCTTCCATCTCCTCTGTCAGTAACGAAATGAAATATACAGCTGTCAGCCTATGAGTACTTATTCTAGCTCCAATGTCAGAAACGAGCTTAGTTTGAGGAAAGAAAGCCAAAAATGACACTTATTAAATAAACATTTTTTTGTTATGCAAACCTCATTCAAAACAACTCCACATCATGTTTAGTAGTTCTCAAGGCTTTCCATATTGAAACATACAGCTGTCAGCCTGTGAGTGCTTCTTCTAGCTCCAATGTCAGAAACGTGCTTAGTTTGAGGAGAGAAAGCTAAAATGGACACTTGTTTATAAACAGTTTTTTAGTTTTGAAAACTTCATTTAAAACAACTCCACATCATGTTTAGTAGTTCTCAAGGCTTTCCATGTTGAAACATACAGCTGTCAGCCTGTGAGTGCTTATTCTAGCTCCAATGTCAGAAACGAGCTTAGTTTGAGGAGAGAAAGCCAAAAATGACACTTATTAAATAAACATTTTTTTGTTATGCAAACCTCATTCAAAAGAACTACACATCATGTTTAGTAGTTCTCAAGGCTTTCCATGTTGAAACATACAGCTGTCAGCCTGTGAGTGCTTTAATATAGCTCCAATGTCAGAAACGTGCTTAGTTTGAGGAGAGAAAGCTAAAATGGACACTTGTTTATAAACAGGTTTTTTGTTGTGAAAACTTCATTTAAAACAACTAAACATCATGTTTAGTAGTTCTCAAGGCTTTCCATATTGAAACATACAGCTGTCAGCCTGTGAGTGCTTCTTCTAGCTCCAATGTCAGAAACGTGCTTAGTTTGAGGAGAGAAAGCTAAAATGGACACTTGTTTATAAACAGTTTTTTAGTTGTGAAAACTTCATTTAAAACAACTCCACATCATGTTTAGTAGTTCTCAAGGCTTTCCATGTTGAAACATACAGCTGTCAGCCTGTGAGTGCTTATTCTAGCTCCAATGTCAGAAACGAGCTTAGTTTGAGGAGAGAAAGCCAAAAATGACACTTATTAAATAAACATTTTTTTGTTATGCAAACCTCATTCAAAACAACTCCACATCATGTTTAGTAGTTCTCAAGGCTTTCCATATTGAAACATACAGCTGTCAGCCTGTGAGTGCTTCTTCTAGCTCCAATGTCAGAAACGTGCTTAGTTTGAGGAAAGAAAGCCAAAAATGACACTTATTAAATAAACATTTTTTTGTTATGCAAACCTCATTCAAAACAACTCCACATCATGTTTAGTAGTTCTCAAGGCTTTCCATATTGAAACATACAGCTGTCAGCCTGTGAGTGCTTATTCTAGCTCCAATGTCAGAAACAAGCTTAGTTTGAGGAGAGAACGCTAAAATGGACACTTGTTTAATGAACACCTGTTAGACAATAGAAACATGATTCACTTCATGAAATGCAGTGTGTTTACCTATTGTAAGTGTTTCCAGTGAAGAAGTTTCAGTCTGCTGGCCTTCCATCTCCTCTGTCAGTAACGAAATGAAATATACAGCTGTCAGCCTATGAGTACTTATTCTAGCTCCAATGTCAGAAACGAGCTTAGTTTGAGGAAAGAAAGCCAAAAATGACACTTATTAAATAAACATTTTTTTGTTATGCAAACCTCATTCAAAACAACTCCACATCATGTTTAGTAGTTCTCAAGGCTTTCCATGTTGAAACATACAGCTGTCAGCCTGTGAGTGCTTTAATATAGCTCCAATGTCAGAAACATGCTTAGTTTGAGGAGAGAAAGCTAAAATGGACACTTGTTTATAAACAGGTTTTTTGTTGTGAAAACTTCATTTAAAACAACTAAACATCATGTTTAGTAGTTCTCAAGGCTTTCCATATTGAAACATACAGCTGTCAGCCTGTGAGTGCTTCTTCTAGCTCCAATGTCAGAAACGAGCTTAGTTTGAGGAAAGAAAGCCAAAAATGACACTTATTAAATAAACATTTTTTTGTTATGCAAACCTCATTCAAAACAACTCCACATCATGTTTAGTAGTTCTCAAGGCTTTCCATGTTGAAACATACAGCTGTCAGCCTGTGAGTGCTTCTTCTAGCTCCAATGTCAGAAACGAGCTTAGTTTGAGGAGAGAAAGCCAAAAATGACACTTATTAAATAAACATTTTTTTGTTATGCAAACCTCATTCAAAAGAACTACACATCATGTTTAGTAGTTCTCAAGGCTTTCCATGTTGAAACATACAGCTGTCAGCCTGTGAGTGCTTATTCTAGCTCCAATGTCAGAAACAAGCTTAGTTTGAGGAGAGAACGCTAAAATGGACACTTGTTTAATGAACACCTGTTAGACAATAGAAACATGATTCACTTCATGAAATGCAGTGTGTTTACCTATTGTAAGTGTTTCCAGTGAAGAAGTTTCAGTCTGCCGGCCTTCCATCTCTGTCAGTAACAAAATGAAATATACAGCTGTCAGCCTATGAGTACTTATTCTAGCTCCAATGTCAGAAACGAGCTTAGTTTGAGGAAAGAAAGCCAAAAATGACACTTATTAAATAAACATTTTTTTGTTATGCAAACCTCATTCAAAACAACTCCACATCATGTTTAGTAGTTCTCAAGGCTTTCCATGTTGAAACATACAGCTGTCAGCCTGTGAGTGCTTTAATATAGCTCCAATGTCAGAAACGTGCTTAGTTTGAGGAGAGAAAGCTAAAATGGACACTTGTTTATAAACAGGTTTTTTGTTGTGAAAACTTCATTTAAAACAACTAAACATCATGTTTAGTAGTTCTCAAGGCTTTCCATATTGAAACATACAGCTGTCAGCCTGTGAGTGCTTCTTCTAGCTCCAATGTCAGAAACGTGCTTAGTTTGAGGAGAGAAAGCTAAAATGGACACTTGTTTATAAACAGTTTTTTAGTTGTGAAAACTTCATTTAAAACAACTAAACATCATGTTTAGTAGTTCTCAAGGCTTTCCATATTGAAACATACAGCTGTCAGCCTGTGAGTGCTTCTTCTAGCTCCAATGTCAGAAACGTGCTTAGTTTGAGGAAAGAAAGCCAAAAATGACACTTATCAAATAAACATTTTTTTGTTATGCAAACCTCATTCAAAACAACTACACATCATGTTTAGTAGTTCTCAAGGCTTTCCATGTTGAAACATACAGCTGTCAGCCTGTGAGTGCTTATTCTAGCTCCAATGTCAGAAACAAGCTTAGTTTGAGGAGAGAACGCTAAAATGGACACTTGTTTAATGAACACCTGTTAGACAATAGAAACATGATTCACTTCATGAAATGCAGTGTGTTTACCTATTGTAAGTGTTTCCAGTGAAGAAGTTTCAGTCTGCCGGCCTTCCATCTCTGTCAGTAACAAAATGAAATATACAGCTGTCAGCCTATGAGTACTTATTCTAGCTCCAATGTCAGAAACGAGCTTAGTTTGAGGAAAGAAAGCCAAAAATGACACTTATTAAATAAAAATTTTTTTGTTATGCAAACCTCATTCAAAACAACTCCACATCATGTTTAGTAGTTCTCAAGGCTTTCCATGTTGAAACATACAGCTGTCAGCCTGTGAGTGCTTTAATATAGCTCCAATATCAGAAACGTGCTTAGTTTGAGGAGAGAAAGCTAAAATGGACACTTGTTTATAAACAGGTTTTTTGTTGTGAAAACTTCATTTAAAACAACTAAACATCATGTTTAGTAGTTCTCAAGGCTTTCCATATTGAAACATACAGCTGTCAGCCTGTGAGTGCTTCTTCTAGCTCCAATGTCAGAAAC
This sequence comes from Pempheris klunzingeri, assembly GCF_042242105.1. Classification (NCBI taxonomy): domain Eukaryota; kingdom Metazoa; phylum Chordata; class Actinopteri; order Acropomatiformes; family Pempheridae; genus Pempheris; species Pempheris klunzingeri. Next base: position 88,887 of record NW_027254963.1, read on the forward strand.
GTGCTTAGTTTGAGGAGAGAAAGCTAAAATGGACACTTGTTTATAAACAGTTTTTTAGTTGTGAAAACTTCATTTAAAACAACTAAACATCATGTTTAGTAGTTCTCAAGGCTTTCCATATTGAAACATACAGCTGTCAGCCTGTGAGTGCTTCTTCTAGCTCCAATGTCAGAAACGTGCTTAGTTTGAGGAAAGAAAGCCAAAAATGACACTTATCAAATAAACATTTTTTTGTTATGCAAACCTCATTCAAAACAACTACACATCATGTTTAGTAGTTCTCAAGGCTTTCCATGTTGAAACATACAGCTGTCAGCCTGTGAGTGCTTATTCTAGCTCCAATGTCAGAAACAAGCTTAGTTTGAGGAGAGAACGCTAAAATGGACACTTGTTTAATGAACACCTGTTAGACAATAGAAACATGATTCACTTCATGAAATGCAGTGTGTTTACCTATTGTAAGTGTTTCCAGTGAAGAAGTTTCAGTCTGCCGGCCTTCCATCTCTGTCAGTAACAAAATGAAATATACAGCTGTCAGCCTATGAGTACTTATTCTAGCTCCAATGTCAGAAACGAGCTTAGTTTGAGGAAAGAAAGCCAAAAATGACACTTATTAAATAAACATTTTTTTGTTATGCAAACCTCATTCAAAACAACTCCACATCATGTTTAGTAGTTCTCAAGGCTTTCCATGTTGAAACATACAGCTGTCAGCCTGTGAGTGCTTTAATATAGCTCCAATGTCAGAAACGTGCTTAGTTTGAGGAGAGAACGCTAAAATGGACACTTGTTTATAAACAGGTTTTTTGTTGTGAAAACTTCATTTAAAACAACTAAACATCATGTTTAGTAGTTCTCAAGGCTTTCCATATTGAAACATACAGCTGTCAGCCTGTGAGTGCTTCTTCTAGCTCCAATGTCAGAAACGTGCCTAGTTTGAGGAGAGAAAGCTAAAATGGACACTTGTTTATAAACAGTTTTTTAGTTGTGAAAACTTCATTTAAAACAACTCCACATCATGTTTAGTAGTTCTCAAGGCTTTCCATATTGAAACATACAGCTGTCAGCCTGTGAGTGCTTATTCTAGCTCCAATGTCAGAAACGAGCTTAGTTTGAGGAGAGAAAGCCAAAAATGACACTTATTAAATAAACATTTTTTTGTTATGCAAACCTCATTCAAAAGAACTACACATCATGTTTAGTAGTTCTCAAGGCTTTCCATGTTGAAACATACAGCTGTCAGCCTGTGAGTGCTTATTCTAGCTCCAATGTCAGAAACAAGCTTAGTTTGAGGAGAGAACGCTAAAATGGACACTTGTTTAATGAACACCTGTTAGACAATAGAAACATGATTCACTTCATGAAATGCAGTGTGTTTACCTATTGTAAGTGTTTCCAGTGAAGAAGTTTCAGTCTGCCGGCCTTCCATCTCTGTCAGTAACAAAATGAAATATACAGCTGTCAGCCTATGAGTACTTATTCTAGCTCCAATGTCAGAAACGAGCTTAGTTTGAGGAAAGAAAGCCAAAAATGACACTTATTAAATAAACATTTTTTTGTTATGCAAACCTCATTCAAAACAACTCCACATCATGTTTAGTAGTTCTCAAGGCTTTCCATGTTGAAACATACAGCTGTCAGCCTGTGAGTGCTTTAATATAGCTCCAATGTCAGAAACGTGCTTAGTTTGAGGAGAGAAAGCTAAAATGGACACTTGTTTATAAACAGGTTTTTTGTTGTGAAAACTTCATTTAAAACAACTAAACATCATGTTTAGTAGTTCTCAAGGCTTTCCATATTGAAACATACAGCTGTCAGCCTGTGAGTGCTTCTTCTAGCTCCAATGTCAGAAACGTGCTTAGTTTGAGGAGAGAAAGCTAAAATGGACACTTGTTTATAAACAGTTTTTTAGTTGTGAAAACTTCATTTAAAACAACTAAACATCATGTTTAGTAGTTCTCAAGGCTTTCCATATTGAAACATACAGCTGTCAGCCTGTGAGTGCTTCTTCTAGCTCCAATGTCAGAAACGTGCTTAGTTTGAGGAAAGAAAGCCAAAAATGACACTTATCAAATAAACATTTTTTTGTTATGCAAACCTCATTCAAAACAACTACACATCATGTTTAGTAGTTCTCAAGGCTTTCCATGTTGAAACATACAGCTGTCAGCCTGTGAGTGCTTATTCTAGCTCCAATGTCAGAAACAAGCTTAGTTTGAGGAGAGAACGCTAAAATGGACACTTGTTTAATGAACACCTGTTAGACAATAGAAACATGATTCACTTCATGAAATGCAGTGTGTTTACCTATTGTAAGTGTTTCCAGTGAAGAAGTTTCAGTCTGCCGGCCTTCCATCTCTGTCAGTAACAAAATGAAATATACAGCTGTCAGCCTATGAGTACTTATTCTAGCTCCAATGTCAGAAACGAGCTTAGTTTGAGGAAAGAAAGCCAAAAATGACACTTATTAAATAAACATTTTTTTGTTATGCAAACCTCATTCAAAACAACTCCACATCATGTTTAGTAGTTCTCAAGGCTTTCCATGTTGAAACATACAGCTGTCAGCCTGTGAGTGCTTTAATATAGCTCCAATGTCAGAAACGTGCTTAGTTTGAGGAGAGAACGCTAAAATGGACACTTGTTTATAAACAGGTTTTTTGTTGTGAAAACTTCATTTAAAACAACTAAACATCATGTTTAGTAGTTCTCAAGGCTTTCCATATTGAAACATACAGCTGTCAGCCTGTGAGTGCTTCTTCTAGCTCCAATGTCAGAAACGTGCCTAGTTTGAGGAGAGAAAGCTAAAATGGACACTTGTTTATAAACAGTTTTTTAGTTGTGAAAACTTCATTTAAAACAACTCCACATCATGTTTAGTAGTTCTCAAGGCTTTCCATATTGAAACATACAGCTGTCAGCCTGTGAGTGCTTATTCTAGCTCCAATGTCAGAAACGAGCTTAGTTTGAGGAGAGAAAGCCAAAAATGACACTTATTAAATAAACATTTTTTTGTTATGCAAACCTCATTCAAAAGAACTACACATCATGTTTAGTAGTTCTCAAGGCTTTCCATGTTGAAACATACAGCTGTCAGCCTGTGAGTGCTTATTCTAGCTCCAATGTCAGAAACAAGCTTAGTTTGAGGAGAGAACGCTAAAATGGACACTTGTTTAATGAACACCTGTTAGACAATAGAAACATGATTCACTTCATGAAATGCAGTGTGTTTACCTATTGTAAGTGTTTCCAGTGAAGAAGTTTCAGTCTGCCGGCCTTCCATCTCTGTCAGTAACAAAATGAAATATACAGCTGTCAGCCTATGAGTACTTATTCTAGCTCCAATGTCAGAAACGAGCTTAGTTTGAGGAAAGAAAGCCAAAAATGACACTTATTAAATAAACATTTTTTTGTTATGCAAACCTCATTCAAAACAACTCCACATCATGTTTAGTAGTTCTCAAGGCTTTCCATGTTGAAACATACAGCTGTCAGCCTGTGAGTGCTTTAATATAGCTCCAATGTCAGAAACGTGCTTAGTTTGAGGAGAGAAAGCTAAAATGGACACTTGTTTATAAACAGGTTTTTTGTTGTGAAAACTTCATTTAAAACAACTAAACATCATGTTTAGTAGTTCTCAAGGCTTTCCATATTGAAACATACAGCTGTCAGCCTGTGAGTGCTTCTTCTAGCTCCAATGTCAGAAACGTGCTTAGTTTGAGGAGAGAAAGCTAAAATGGACACTTGTTTATAAACAGTTTTTTAGTTGTGAAAACTTCATTTAAAACAACTCCACATCATGTTTAGTAGTTCTCAAGGCTTTCCATGTTGAAACATACAGCTGTCAGCCTGTGAGTGCTTCTTCTAGCTCCAATGTCAGAAACGAGCTTAGTTTGAGGAGAGAAAGCCAAAAATGACACTTATTAAATAAACATTTTTTTGTTATGCAAACCTCATTCAAAAGAACTACACATCATGTTTAGTAGTTCTCAAGGCTTTCCATGTTGAAACATACAGCTGTCAGCCTGTGAGTGCTTATTCTAGCTCCAATGTCAGAAACAAGCTTAGTTTGAGGAGAGAACGCTAAAATGGACACTTGTTTAATGAACACCTGTTAGACAATAGAAACATGATTCACTTCATGAAATGCAGTGTGTTTACCTATTGTAAGTGTTTCCAGTGAAGAAGTTTCAGTCTGCCGGCCTTCCATCTCTGTCAGTAACAAAATGAAATATACAGCTGTCAGCCTATGAGTACTTATTCTAGCTCCAATGTCAGAAACGAGCTTAGTTTGAGGAAAGAAAGCCAAAAATGACACTTATTAAATAAAAATTTTTTTGTTATGCAAACCTCATTCAAAACAACTCCACATCATGTTTAGTAGTTCTCAAGGCTTTCCATGTTGAAACATACAGCTGTCAGCCTGTGAGTGCTTTAATATAGCTCCAATGTCAGAAACGTGCTTAGTTTGAGGAGAGAAAGCTAAAATGGACACTTGTTTATAAACAGGTTTTTTGTTGTGAAAACTTCATTTAAAACAACTAAACATCATGTTTAGTAGTTCTCAAGGCTTTCCATATTGAAACATACAGCTGTCAGCCTGTGAGTGCTTCTTCTAGCTCCAATGTCAGAAACGTGCTTAGTTTGAGGAGAGAAAGCTAAAATGGACACTTGTTTATAAACAGTTTTTTAGTTGTGAAAACTTCATTTAAAACAACTAAACATCATGTTTAGTAGTTCTCAAGGCTTTCCATATTGAAACATACAGCTGTCAGCCTGTGAGTGCTTCTTCTAGCTCCAATGTCAGAAACGTGCTTAGTTTGAGGAAAGAAAGCCAAAAATGACACTTATCAAATAAACATTTTTTTGTTATGCAAACCTCATTCAAAACAACTACACATCATGTTTAGTAGTTCTCAAGGCTTTCCATGTTGAAACATACAGCTGTCAGCCTGTGAGTGCTTATTCTAGCTCCAATGTCAGAAACAAGCTTAGTTTGAGGAGAGAACGCTAAAATGGACACTTGTTTAATGAACACCTGTTAGACAATAGAAACATGATTCACTTCATGAAATGCAGTGTGTTTACCTATTGTAAGTGTTTCCAGTGAAGAAGTTTCAGTCTGCCGGCCTTCCATCTCTGTCAGTAACAAAATGAAATATACAGCTGTCAGCCTATGAGTACTTATTCTAGCTCCAATGTCAGAAACGAGCTTAGTTTGAGGAAAGAAAGCCAAAAATGACACTTATTAAATAAACATTTTTTTGTTATGCAAACCTCATTCAAAACAACTCCACATCATGTTTAGTAGTTCTCAAGGCTTTCCATGTTGAAACATACAGCTGTCAGCCTGTGAGTGCTTTAATATAGCTCCAATGTCAGAAACGTGCTTAGTTTGAGGAGAGAAAGCTAAAATGGACACTTGTTTATAAACAGGTTTTTTGTTGTGAAAACTTCATTTAAAACAACTAAACATCATGTTTAGTAGTTCTCAAGGCTTTCCATATTGAAACATACAGCTGTCAGCCTGTGAGTGCTTCTTCTAGCTCCAATGTCAGAAACGTGCTTAGTTTGAGGAGAGAAAGCTAAAATGGACACTTGTTTATAAACAGTTTTTTAGTTGTGAAAACTTCATTTAAAACAACTAAACATCATGTTTAGTAGTTCTCAAGGCTTTCCATATTGAAACATACAGCTGTCAGCCTGTGAGTGCTTCTTCTAGCTCCAATGTCAGAAACGTGCTTAGTTTGAGGAAAGAAAGCCAAAAATGACACTTATCAAATAAACATTTTTTTGTTATGCAAACCTCATTCAAAACAACTACACATCATGTTTAGTAGTTCTCAAGGCTTTCCATGTTGAAACATACAGCTGTCAGCCTGTGAGTGCTTATTCTAGCTCCAATGTCAGAAACAAGCTTAGTTTGAGGAGAGAACGCTAAAATGGACACTTGTTTAATGAACACCTGTTAGACAATAGAAACATGATTCACTTCATGAAATGCAGTGTGTTTACCTATTGTAAGTGTTTCCAGTGAAGAAGTTTCAGTCTGCCGGCCTTCCATCTCTGTCAGTAACAAAATGAAATATACAGCTGTCAGCCTATGAGTACTTATTCTAGCTCCAATGTCAGAAACGAGCTTAGTTTGAGGAAAGAAAGCCAAAAATGACACTTATTAAATAAACATTTTTTTGTTATGCAAACCTCATTCAAAACAACTCCACATCATGTTTAGTAGTTCTCAAGGCTTTCCATGTTGAAACATACAGCTGTCAGCCTGTGAGTGCTTTAATATAGCTCCAATGTCAGAAACGTGCTTAGTTTGAGGAGAGAAAGCTAAAATGGACACTTGTTTATAAACAGGTTTTTTGTTGTGAAAACTTCATTTAAAACAACTAAACATCATGTTTAGTAGTTCTCAAGGCTTTCCATATTGAAACATACAGCTGTCAGCCTGTGAGTGCTTCTTCTAGCTCCAATGTCAGAAACGTGCTTAGTTTGAGGAGAGAAAGCTAAAATGGACACTTGTTTATAAACAGTTTTTTAGTTGTGAAAACTTCATTTAAAACAACTCCACATCATGTTTAGTAGTTCTCAAGGCTTTCCATGTTGAAACATACAGCTGTCAGCCTGTGAGTGCTTATTCTAGCTCCAATGTCAGAAACGAGCTTAGTTTGAGGAGAGAAAGCCAAAAATGACACTTATTAAATAAACATTTTTTTGTTATGCAAACCTCATTCAAAAGAACTACACATCATGTTTAGTAGTTCTCAAGGCTTTCCATGTTGAAACATACAGCTGTCAGCCTGTGAGTGCTTATTCTAGCTCCAATGTCAGAAACAAGCTTAGTTTGAGGAGAGAACGCTAAAATGGACACTTGTTTAATGAACACCTGTTAGACAATAGAAACATGATTCACTTCATGAAATGCAGTGTGTTTACCTATTGTAAGTGTTTCCAGTGAAGAAGTTTCAGTCTGCCGGCCTTCCATCTCTGTCAGTAACAAAATGAAATATACAGCTGTCAGCCTATGAGTACTTATTCTAGCTCCAATGTCAGAAACGAGCTTAGTTTGAGGAAAGAAAGCCAAAAATGACACTTATTAAATAAAAATTTTTTTGTTATGCAAACCTCATTCAAAACAACTCCACATCATGTTTAGTAGTTCTCAAGGCTTTCCATGTTGAAACATACAGCTGTCAGCCTGTGAGTGCTTTAATATAGCTCCAATGTCAGAAACGTGCTTAGTTTGAGGAGAGAAAGCTAAAATGGACACTTGTTTATAAACAGGTTTTTTGTTGTGAAAACTTCATTTAAAACAACTAAACATCATGTTTAGTAGTTCTCAAGGCTTTCCATATTGAAACATACAGCTGTCAGCCTGTGAGTGCTTCTTCTAGCTCCAATGTCAGAAACGTGCTTAGTTTGAGGAGAGAAAGCTAAAATGGACACTTGTTTATAAACAGTTTTTTAGTTGTGAAAACTTCATTTAAAACAACTAAACATCATGTTTAGTAGTTCTCAAGGCTTTCCATATTGAAACATACAGCTGTCAGCCTGTGAGTGCTTCTTCTAGCTCCAATGTCAGAAACGTGCTTAGTTTGAGGAAAGAAAGCCAAAAATGACACTTATCAAATAAACATTTTTTTGTTATGCAAACCTCATTCAAAACAACTACACATCATGTTTAGTAGTTCTCAAGGCTTTCCATGTTGAAACATACAGCTGTCAGCCTGTGAGTGCTTATTCTAGCTCCAATGTCAGAAACAAGCTTAGTTTGAGGAGAGAACGCTAAAATGGACACTTGTTTAATGAACACCTGTTAGACAATAGAAACATGATTCACTTCATGAAATGCAGTGTGTTTACCTATTGTAAGTGTTTCCAGTGAAGAAGTTTCAGTCTGCCGGCCTTCCATCTCTGTCAGTAACAAAATGAAATATACAGCTGTCAGCCTATGAGTACTTATTCTAGCTCCAATGTCAGAAACGAGCTTAGTTTGAGGAAAGAAAGCCAAAAATGACACTTATTAAATAAACATTTTTTTGTTATGCAAACCTCATTCAAAACAACTCCACATCATGTTTAGTAGTTCTCAAGGCTTTCCATGTTGAAACATACAGCTGTCAGCCTGTGAGTGCTTTAATATAGCTCCAATGTCAGAAACGTGCTTAGTTTGAGGAGAGAAAGCTAAAATGGACACTTGTTTATAAACAGGTTTTTTGTTGTGAAAACTTCATTTAAAACAACTAAACATCATGTTTAGTAGTTCTCAAGGCTTTCCATATTGAAACATACAGCTGTCAGCCTGTGAGTGCTTCTTCTAGCTCCAATGTCAGAAACGTGCTTAGTTTGAGGAGAGAAAGCTAAAATGGACACTTGTTTATAAACAGTTTTTTAGTTGTGAAAACTTCATTTAAAACAACTAAACATCATGTTTAGTAGTTCTCAAGGCTTTCCATATTGAAACATACAGCTGTCAGCCTGTGAGTGCTTCTTCTAGCTCCAATGTCAGAAACGTGCTTAGTTTGAGGAAAGAAAGCCAAAAATGACACTTATCAAATAAACATTTTTTTGTTATGCAAACCTCATTCAAAACAACTACACATCATGTTTAGTAGTTCTCAAGGCTTTCCATGTTGAAACATACAGCTGTCAGCCTGTGAGTGCTTATTCTAGCTCCAATGTCAGAAACAAGCTTAGTTTGAGGAGAGAACGCTAAAATGGACACTTGTTTAATGAACACCTGTTAGACAATAGAAACATGATTCACTTCATGAAATGCAGTGTGTTTACCTATTGTAAGTGTTTCCAGTGAAGAAGTTTCAGTCTGCCGGCCTTCCATCTCTGTCAGTAACAAAATGAAATATACAGCTGTCAGCCTATGAGTACTTATTCTAGCTCCAATGTCAGAAACGAGCTTAGTTTGAGGAAAGAAAGCCAAAAATGACACTTATTAAATAAACATTTTTTTGTTATGCAAACCTCATTCAAAACAACTCCACATCATGTTTAGTAGTTCTCAAGGCTTTCCATGTTGAAACATACAGCTGTCAGCCTGTGAGTGCTTTAATATAGCTCCAATGTCAGAAACGTGCTTAGTTTGAGGAGAGAAAGCTAAAATGGACACTTGTTTATAAACAGGTTTTTTGTTGTGAAAACTTCATTTAAAACAACTAAACATCATGTTTAGTAGTTCTCAAGGCTTTCCATATTGAAACATACAGCTGTCAGCCTGTGAGTGCTTCTTCTAGCTCCAATGTCAGAAACGTGCTTAGTTTGAGGAGAGAAAGCTAAAATGGACACTTGTTTATAAACAGTTTTTTAGTTGTGAAAACTTCATTTAAAACAACTAAACATCATGTTTAGTAGTTCTCAAGGCTTTCCATATTGAAACATACAGCTGTCAGCCTGTGAGTGCTTCTTCTAGCTCCAATGTCAGAAACGTGCTTAGTTTGAGGAAAGAAAGCCAAAAATGACACTTATCAAATAAACATTTTTTTGTTATGCAAACCTCATTCAAAACAACTACACATCATGTTTAGTAGTTCTCAAGGCTTTCCATGTTGAAACATACAGCTGTCAGCCTGTGAGTGCTTATTCTAGCTCCAATGTCAGAAACAAGCTTAGTTTGAGGAGAGAACGCTAAAATGGACACTTGTTTAATGAACACCTGTTAGACAATAGAAACATGATTCACTTCATGAAATGCAGTGTGTTTACCTATTGTAAGTGTTTCCAGTGAAGAAGTTTCAGTCTGCCGGCCTTCCATCTCTGTCAGTAACAAAATGAAATATACAGCTGTCAGCCTATGAGTACTTATTCTAGCTCCAATGTCAGAAACGAGCTTAGTTTGAGGAAAGAAAGCCAAAAATGACACTTATTAAATAAAAATTTTTTTGTTATGCAAACCTCATTCAAAACAACTCCACATCATGTTTAGTAGTTCTCAAGGCTTTCCATGTTGAAACATACAGCTGTCAGCCTGTGAGTGCTTTAATATAGCTCCAATGTCAGAAACGTGCTTAGTTTGAGGAGAGAAAGCTAAAATGGACACTTGTTTATAAACAGGTTTTTTGTTGTGAAAACTTCATTTAAAACAACTAAACATCATGTTTAGTAGTTCTCAAGGCTTTCCATATTGAAACATACAGCTGTCAGCCTGTGAGTGCTTCTTCTAGCTCCAATGTCAGAAACGTGCTTAGTTTGAGGAGAGAAAGCTAAAATGGACACTTGTTTATAAACAGTTTTTTAGTTGTGAAAACTTCATTTAAAACAACTAAACATCATGTTTAGTAGTTCTCAAGGCTTTCCATATTGAAACATACAGCTGTCAGCCTGTGAGTGCTTCTTCTAGCTCCAATGTCAGAAACGTGCTTAGTTTGAGGAAAGAAAGCCAAAAATGACACTTATCAAATAAACATTTTTTTGTTATGCAAACCTCATTCAAAACAACTACACATCATGTTTAGTAGTTCTCAAGGCTTTCCATGTTGAAACATACAGCTGTCAGCCTGTGAGTGCTTATTCTAGCTCCAATGTCAGAAACAAGCTTAGTTTGAGGAGAGAACGCTAAAATGGACACTTGTTTAATGAACACCTGTTAGACAATAGAAACATGATTCACTTCATGAAATGCAGTGTGTTTACCTATTGTAAGTGTTTCCAGTGAAGAAGTTTCAGTCTGCCGGCCTTCCATCTCTGTCAGTAACAAAATGAAATATACAGCTGTCAGCCTATGAGTACTTATTCTAGCTCCAATGTCAGAAACGAGCTTAGTTTGAGGAAAGAAAGCCAAAAATGACACTTATTAAATAAACATTTTTTTGTTATGCAAACCTCATTCAAAACAACTCCACATCATGTTTAGTAGTTCTCAAGGCTTTCCATGTTGAAACATACAGCTGTCAGCCTGTGAGTGCTTTAATATAGCTCCAATGTCAGAAACGTGCTTAGTTTGAGGAGAGAAAGCTAAAATGGACACTTGTTTATAAACAGGTTTTTTGTTGTGAAAACTTCATTTAAAACAACTAAACATCATGTTTAGTAGTTCTCAAGGCTTTCCATATTGAAACATACAGCTGTCAGCCTGTGAGTGCTTCTTCTAGCTCCAATGTCAGAAACGTGCTTAGTTTGAGGAGAGAAAGCTAAAATGGACACTTGTTTATAAACAGTTTTTTAGTTGTGAAAACTTCATTTAAAACAACTACACATCATGTTTAGTAGTTCTCAAGGCTTTCCATGTTGAAACATACAGCTGTCAGCCTGTGAGTGCTTATTCTAGCTCCAATGTCAGAAACGAGCTTAGTTTGAGGAGAGAAAGCCAAAAATGACACTTATTAAATAAACATTTTTTTGTTATGCAAACCTCATTCAAAAGAACTACACATCATGTTTAGTAGTTCTCAAGGCTTTCCATGTTGAAACATACAGCTGTCAGCCTGTGAGTGCTTATTCTAGCTCCAATGTCAGAAACAAGCTTAGTTTGAGGAGAGAACGCTAAAATGGACACTTGTTTAATGAACACCTGTTAGACAATAGAAACATGATTCACTTCATGAAATGCAGTGTGTTTACCTATTGTAAGTGTTTCCAGTGAAGAAGTTTCAGTCTGCCGGCCTTCCATCTCTGTCAGTAACAAAATGAAATATACAGCTGTCAGCCTATGAGTACTTATTCTAGCTCCAATGTCAGAAACGAGCTTAGTTTGAGGAAAGAAAGCCAAAAACGACACTTATTAAATAAACATTTTTTTGTTATGCAAACCTCATTCAAAACAACTCCACATCATGTTTAGTAGTTCTCAAGGCTTTCCATGTTGAAACATACAGCTGTCAGCCTGTGAGTGCTTTAATATAGCTCCAATGTCAGAAACGTGCTTAGTTTGAGGAGAGAAAGCTAAAATGGACACTTGTTTATAAACAGGTTTTTTGTTGTGAAAACTTCATTTAAAACAACTAAACATCATGTTTAGTAGTTCTCAAGGCTTTCCATATTGAAACATACAGCTGTCAGCCTGTGAGTGCTTCTTCTAGCTCCAATGTCAGAAACGTGCTTAGTTTGAAGAGAGAAAGCTAAAATGGACACTTGTTTATAAACAGTTTTTTAGTTGTGAAAACTTCATTTAAAACAACTCCACATCATGTTTAGTAGTTCTCAAGGCTTTCCATGTTGAAACATACAGCTGTCAGCCTGTGAGTGCTTATTCTAGCTCCAATGTCAGAAACGAGCTTAGTTTGAGGAGAGAAAGCCAAAAATGACACTTATTAAATAAACATTTTTTTGTTATGCAAACCTCATTCAAAAGAACTACACATCATGTTTAGTAGTTCTCAAGGCTTTCCATGTTGAAACATACAGCTGTCAGCCTGTGAGTGCTTTAATATAGCTCCAATGTCAGAAATGTGCTTAGTTTGAGGAGAGAAAGCTAAAATGGACACTTGTTTATAAACAGGTTTTTTGTTGTGAAAACTTCATTTAAAACAACTAAACATCATGTTTAGTAGTTCTCAAGGCTTTCCATATTGAAACATACAGCTGTCAGCCTGTGAGTGCTTATTCTAGCTCCAATGTCAGAAACGTGCTTAGTTTGAGGAGAGAAAGCTAAAATGGACACTTGTTTATAAACAGTTTTTTAGTTGTGAAAACTTCATTTAAAACAACTCCACATCATGTTTAGTAGTTCTCAAGGCTTTCCATGTTGAAACATACAGCTGTCAGCCTGTGAGTGCTTATTCTAGCTCCAATGTCAGAAACGTGCTTAGTTTGAGGAGAGAAAGCTAAAATGGACACTTGTTTATAAACAGTTTTTTAGTTGTGAAAACTTCATTTAAAACAACTCCACATCATGTTTAGTAGTTCTCAAGGCTTTCCATGTTGAAACATACAGCTGTCAGCCTGTGAGTGCTTTAATATAGCTCCAATGTCAGAAACGTGCTTAGTTTGAGGAGAGAAAGCTAAAATGGACACTTGTTTATAAACAGGTTTTTTGTTGTGAAAACTTCATTTAAAACAACTAAACATCATGTTTAGTAGTTCTCAAGGCTTTCCATATTGAAACATACAGCTGTCAGCCTGTGAGTGCTTCTTCTAGCTCCAATGTCAGAAACGTGCTTAGTTTGAGGAGAGAAAGCTAAAATGGACACTTGTTTATAAACAGTTTTTTAGTTGTGAAAACTTCATTTAAAACAACTAAACATCATGTTTAGTAGTTCTCAAGGCTTTCCATATTGAAACATACAGCTGTCAGCCTGTGAGTGCTTCTTCTAGCTCCAATGTCAGAAACGTGCTTAGTTTGAGGAAAGAAAGCCAAAAATGACACTTATCAAATAAACATTTTTTTGTTATGCAAACCTCATTCAAAACAACTACACATCATGTTTAGTAGTTCTCAAGGCTTTCCATGTTGAAACATACAGCTGTCAGCCTGTGAGTGCTTATTCTAGCTCCAATGTCAGAAACAAGCTTAGTTTGAGGAGAGAACGCTAAAATGGACACTTGTTTAATGAACACCTGTTAGACAATAGAAACATGATTCACTTCATGAAATGCAGTGTGTTTACCTATTGTAAGTGTTTCCAGTGAAGAAGTTTCAGTCTGCCGGCCTTCCATCTCTGTCAGTAACAAAATGAAATATACAGCTGTCAGCCTATGAGTACTTATTCTAGCTCCAATGTCAGAAACGAGCTTAGTTTGAGGAAAGAAAGCCAAAAATGACACTTATTAAATAAACATTTTTTTGTTATGCAAACCTCATTCAAAACAACTCCACATCATGTTTAGTAGTTCTCAAGGCTTTCCATGTTGAAACATACAGCTGTCAGCCTGTGAGTGCTTTAATATAGCTCCAATGTCAGAAACGTGCTTAGTTTGAGGAGAGAACGCTAAAATGGACACTTGTTTATAAACAGGTTTTTTGTTGTGAAAACTTCATTTAAAACAACTAAACATCATGTTTAGTAGTTCTCAAGGCTTTCCATATTGAAACATACAGCTGTCAGCCTGTGAGTGCTTCTTCTAGATCCAATGTCAGAAACGTGCTTAGTTTGAGGAGAGAAAGCTAAAATGGACACTTGTTTATAAACAGTTTTTTAGTTGTGAAAACTTCATTTAAAACAACTCCACATCATGTTTAGTAGTTCTCAAGGCTTTCCATATTGAAACATACAGCTGTCAGCCTGTGAGTGCTTATTCTAGCTCCAATGTCAGAAACGAGCTTAGTTTGAGGAGAGAAAGCCAAAAATGACACTTATTAAATAAACATTTTTTTGTTATGCAAACCTCATTCAAAAGAACTACACATCATGTTTAGTAGTTCTCAAGGCTTTCCATGTTGAAACATACAGCTGTCAGCCTGTGAGTGCTTATTCTAGCTCCAATGTCAGAAACAAGCTTAGTTTGAGGAGAGAACGCTAAAATGGACACTTGTTTAATGAACACCTGTTAGACAATAGAAACATGATTCACTTCATGAAATGCAGTGTGTTTACCTATTGTAAGTGTTTCCAGTGAAGAAGTTTCAGTCTGCCGGCCTTCCATCTCTGTCAGTAACAAAATGAAATATACAGCTGTCAGCCTATGAGTACTTATTCTAGCTCCAATGTCAGAAACGAGCTTAGTTTGAGGAAAGAAAGCCAAAAATGACACTTATTAAATAAACATTTTTTTGTTATGCAAACCTCATTCAAAACAACTCCACATCATGTTTAGTAGTTCTCAAGGCTTTCCATGTTGAAACATACAGCTGTCAGCCTGTGAGTGCTTTAATATAGCTCCAATGTCAGAAACGTGCTTAGTTTGAGGAGAGAAAGCTAAAATGGACACTTGTTTATAAACAGGTTTTTTGTTATGAAAACTTCATTTAAAACAACTAAACATCATGTTTAGTAGTTCTCAAGGCTTTCCATATTGAAACATACAGCTGTCAGCCTGTGAGTGCTTCTTCTAGCTCCAATGTCAGAAACGTGCTTAGTTTGAGGAGAGAAAGCTAAAATGGACACTTGTTTATAAACAGTTTTTTAGTTGTGAAAACTTCATTTAAAACAACTCCACATCATGTTTAGTAGTTCTCAAGGCTTTCCATGTTGAAACATACAGCTGTCAGCCTGTGAGTGCTTATTCTAGCTCCAATGTCAGAAACGAGCTTAGTTTGAGGAGAGAAAGCCAAAAATGACACTTATTAAATAAACATTTTTTTGTTATGCAAACCTCATTCAAAAGAACTACACATCATGTTTAGTAGTTCTCAAGGCTTTCCATGTTGAAACATACAGCTGTCAGCCTGTGAGTGCTTTAATATAGCTCCAATGTCAGAAACGTGCTTAGTTTGAGGAGAGAAAGCTAAAATGGACACTTGTTTATAAACAGGTTTTTTGTTGTGAAAACTTCATTTAAAACAACTAAACATCATGTTTAGTAGTTCTCAAGGCTTTCCATATTGAAACATACAGCTGTCAGCCTGTGAGTGCTTATTCTAGCTCCAATGTCAGAAACGTGCTTAGTTTGAGGAGAGAAAGCTAAAATGGACACTTGTTTATAAACAGTTTTTTAGTTGTGAAAACTTCATTTAAAACAACTCCACATCATGTTTAGTAGTTCTCAAGGCTTTCCATGTTGAAACATACAGCTGTCAGCCTGTGAGTGCTTATTCTAGCTCCAATGTCAGAAACAAGCTTAGTTTGAGGAGAGAACGCTAAAATGGACACTTGTTTAATGAACACCTGTTAGACAATAGAAACATGATTCACTTCATGAAATGCAGTGTGTTTACCTATTGTAAGTGTTTCCAGTGAAGAAGTTTCAGTCTGCCGGCCTTCCATCTCTGTCAGTAACAAAATGAAATATACAGCTGTCAGCCTATGAGTACTTATTCTAGCTCCAATGTCAGAAACGAGCTTAGTTTGAGGAAAGAAAGCCAAAAATGACACTAAATAAACATTTTTTTGTTATGCAAACCTCATTCAAAACAACTACACATCATGTTTAGTAGTTCTCAAGGCTTTCCATGTTGAAACATACAGCTGTCAGCCTGTGAGTGCTTATTCTAGCTCCAATGTCAGAAACGAGCTTAGTTTGAGGAGAGAAAGCCAAAAATGACACTTATTAAATAAACATTTTTTTGTTATGCAAACCTCATTCAAAACAACTCCACATCATGTTTAGTAGTTCTCAAGGCTTTCCATGTTGAAACATACAGCTGTCAGCCTGTGAGTGCTTTAATATAGCTCCAATGTCAGAAACGTGCTTAGTTTGAGGAGAGAAAGCTAAAATGGACACTTGTTTATAAACAGGTTTTTTGTTGTGAAAACTTCATTTAAAACAACTAAACATCATGTTTAGTAGTTCTCAAGGCTTTCCATATTGAAACATACAGCTGTCAGCCTGTGAGTGCTTCTTCTAGCTCCAATGTCAGAAACGTGCTTAGTTTGAGGAGAGAAAGCTAAAATGGACACTTGTTTATAAACAGTTTTTTAGTTGTGAAAACTTCATTTAAAACAACTAAACATCATGTTTAGTAGTTCTCAAGGCTTTCCATATTGAAACATACAGCTGTCAGCCTGTGAGTGCTTCTTCTAGCTCCAATGTCAGAAACGTGCTTAGTTTGAGGAAAGAAAGCCAAAAATGACACTTATTAAATAAACATTTTTTTGTTATGCAAACCTCATTCAAAACAACTCCACATCATGTTTAGTAGTTCTCAAGGCTTTCCATATTGAAACATACAGCTGTCAGCCTGTGAGTGCTTCTTCTAGCTCCAATGTCAGAAACGTGCTTAGTTTGAGGAAAGAAAGCCAAAAATGACACTTATTAAATAAACATTTTTTTGTTATGCAAACCTCATTCAAAACAACTCCACATCATGTTTAGTAGTTCTCAAGGCTTTCCATATTGAAACATACAGCTGTCAGCCTGTGAGTGCTTATTCTAGCTCCAATGTCAGAAACAAGCTTAGTTTGAGGAGAGAAAGCTAAAATGGACACTTGTTTATAAACAGGTTTTTTGTTGTGAAAACTTCATTTAAAACAACTAAACATCATGTTTAGTAGTTCTCAAGGCTTTCCATATTGAAACATACAGCTGTCAGCCTGTGAGTGCTTCTTCTAGCTCCAATGTCAGAAACGTGCCTAGTTTGAGGAGAGAAAGCTAAAATGGACACTTGTTTATAAACAGTTTTTTAGTTGTGAAAACTTCATTTAAAACAACTCCACATCATGTTTAGTAGTTCTCAAGGCTTTCCATATTGAAACATACAGCTGTCAGCCTGTGAGTGCTTATTCTAGCTCCAATGTCAGAAACGAGCTTAGTTTGAGGAGAGAAAGCCAAAAATGACACTTATTAAATAAACATTTTTTTGTTATGCAAACCTCATTCAAAAGAACTACACATCATGTTTAGTAGTTCTCAAGGCTTTCCATTTTGAAACATACAGCTGTCAGCCTGTGAGTGCTTATTCTAGCTCCAATGTCAGAAACAAGCTTAGTTTGAGGAGAGAACGCTAAAATGGACACTTGTTTAATGAACACCTGTTAGACAATAGAAACATGATTCACTTCATGAAATGCAGTGTGTTTACCTATTGTAAGTGTTTCCAGTGAAGAAGTTTCAGTCTGCCGGCCTTCCATCTCTGTCAGTAACAAAATGAAATATACAGCTGTCAGCCTATGAGTACTTATTCTAGCTCCAATGTCAGAAACGAGCTTAGTTTGAGGAAAGAAAGCCAAAAATGACACTTATTAAATAAACATTTTTTTGTTATGCAAACCTCATTCAAAACAACTACACATCATGTTTAGTAGTTCTCAAGGCTTTCCATATTGAAACATACAGCTGTCAGCCTGTGAGTGCTTCTTCTAGCTCCAATGTCAGAAACGTGCTTAGTTTGAGGAAAGAAAGCCAAAAATGACACTTATTAAATAAACATTTTTTTGTTATGCAAACCTCATTCAAAACAACTCCACATCATGTTTAGTAGTTCTCAAGGCTTTCCATATTGAAACATACAGCTGTCAGCCTGTGAGTGCTTCTTCTAGCTCCAATGTCAGAAACGTGCTTAGTTTGAGGAAAGAAAGCCAAAAATGACACTTATTAAATAAACATTTTTTTGTTATGCAAACCTCATTCAAAACAACTCCACATCATGTTTAGTAGTTCTCAAGGCTTTCCATATTGAAACATACAGCTGTCAGCCTGTGAGTGCTTATTCTAGCTCCAATGTCAGAAACAAGCTTAGTTTGAGGAGAGAACGCTAAAATGGACACTTGTTTAATGAACACCTGTTAGACAATAGAAACATGATTCACTTCATGAAATGCAGTGTGTTTACCTATTGTAAGTGTTTCCAGTGAAGAAGTTTCAGTCTGCCGGCCTTCCATCTCTGTCAGTAACAAAATGAAATATACAGCTGTCAGCCTATGAGTACTTATTCTAGCTCCAATGTCAGAAACGAGCTTAGTTTGAGGAAAGAAAGCCAAAAATGACACTTATTAAATAAACATTTTTTTGTTATGCAAACCTCATTCAAAACAACTCCACATCATGTTTAGTAGTTCTCAAGGCTTTCCATGTTGAAACATACAGCTGTCAGCCTGTGAGTGCTTTAATATAGCTCCAATGTCAGAAACGTGCTTAGTTTGAGGAGAGAACGCTAAAATGGACACTTGTTTATAAACAGGTTTTTTGTTGTGAAAACTTCATTTAAAACAACTAAACATCATGTTTAGTAGTTCTCAAGGCTTTCCATATTGAAACATACAGCTGTCAGCCTGTGAGTGCTTCTTCTAGATCCAATGTCAGAAACGTGCTTAGTTTGAGGAGAGAAAGCTAAAATGGACACTTGTTTATAAACAGTTTTTTAGTTGTGAAAACTTCATTTAAAACAACTCCACATCATGTTTAGTAGTTCTCAAGGCTTTCCATATTGAAACATACAGCTGTCAGCCTGTGAGTGCTTATTCTAGCTCCAATGTCAGAAACGAGCTTAGTTTGAGGAGAGAAAGCCAAAAATGACACTTATTAAATAAACATTTTTTTGTTATGCAAACCTCATTCAAAAGAACTACACATCATGTTTAGTAGTTCTCAAGGCTTTCCATGTTGAAACATACAGCTGTCAGCCTGTGAGTGCTTATTCTAGCTCCAATGTCAGAAACAAGCTTAGTTTGAGGAGAGAACGCTAAAATGGACACTTGTTTAATGAACACCTGTTAGACAATAGAAACATGATTCACTTCATGAAATGCAGTGTGTTTACCTATTGTAAGTGTTTCCAGTGAAGAAGTTTCAGTCTGCCGGCCTTCCATCTCTGTCAGTAACAAAATGAAATATACAGCTGTCAGCCTATGAGTACTTATTCTAGCTCCAATGTCAGAAACGAGCTTAGTTTGAGGAAAGAAAGCCAAAAATGACACTTATTAAATAAACATTTTTTTGTTATGCAAACCTCATTCAAAACAACTACACATCATGTTTAGTAGTTCTCAAGGCTTTCCATATTGAAACATACAGCTGTCAGCCTGTGAGTGCTTCTTCTAGCTCCAATGTCAGAAACGTGCTTAGTTTGAGGAAAGAAAGCCAAAAATGACACTTATTAAATAAACATTTTTTTGTTATGCAAACCTCATTCAAAACAACTCCACATCATGTTTAGTAGTTCTCAAGGCTTTCCATATTGAAACATACAGCTGTCAGCCTGTGAGTGCTTCTTCTAGCTCCAATGTCAGAAACGTGCTTAGTTTGAGGAAAGAAAGCCAAAAATGACACTTATTAAATAAACATTTTTTTGTTATGCAAACCTCATTCAAAACAACTCCACATCATGTTTAGTAGTTCTCAAGGCTTTCCATATTGAAACATACAGCTGTCAGCCTGTGAGTGCTTATTCTAGCTCCAATGTCAGAAACAAGCTTAGTTTGAGGAGAGAAAGCTAAAATGGACACTTGTTTATAAACAGGTTTTTTGTTGTGAAAACTTCATTTAAAACAACTAAACATCATGTTTAGTAGTTCTCAAGGCTTTCCATATTGAAACATACAGCTGTCAGCCTGTGAGTGCTTCTTCTAGCTCCAATGTCAGAAACGTGCCTAGTTTGAGGAGAGAAAGCTAAAATGGACACTTGTTTATAAACAGTTTTTTAGTTGTGAAAACTTCATTTAAAACAACTCCACATCATGTTTAGTAGTTCTCAAGGCTTTCCATATTGAAACATACAGCTGTCAGCCTGTGAGTGCTTATTCTAGCTCCAATGTCAGAAACGAGCTTAGTTTGAGGAGAGAAAGCCAAAAATGACACTTATTAAATAAACATTTTTTTGTTATGCAAACCTCATTCAAAAGAACTACACATCATGTTTAGTAGTTCTCAAGGCTTTCCATGTTGAAACATACAGCTGTCAGCCTGTGAGTGCTTTAATATAGCTCCAATGTCAGAAACGTGCTTAGTTTGAGGAGAGAAAGCTAAAATGGACACTTGTTTATAAACAGGTTTTTTGTTGTGAAAACTTCATTTAAAACAACTAAACATCATGTTTAGTAGTTCTCAAGGCTTTCCATATTGAAACATACAGCTGTCAGCCTGTGAGTGCTTCTTCTACCTCCAATGTCAGAAACAAGCTTAGTTTGAGGAAAGAAAGCCAAAAATGACACTTATTAAATAAACATTTTTTTGTTATGCAAACCTCATTCAAAACAACTCCACATCATGTTTAGTAGTTCTCAAGGCTTTCCATGTTGAAACATACAGCTGTCAGCCTGTGAGTGCTTCTTCTAGCTCCAATGTCAGAAACAAGCTTAGTTTGAGGAGAGAAAGCCAAAAATGACACTTATTAAATAAACATTTTTTTGTTATGCAAACCTCATTCAAAAGAACTACACATCATGTTTAGTAGTTCTCAAGGCTTTCCATGTTGAAACATACAGCTGTCAGCCTGTGAGTGCTTCTTCTAGCTCCAATGTCAGAAACGTGCTTAGTTTGAGGAAAGAAAGCTAAAATGGACACTTGTTTATAAACATTTTTTTGTTATGCAAACCTCATTCAAAACAACTACACATCATGTTTAGTAGTTCTCAAGGCTTTCCATGTTGAAACATACAGCTGTCAGCCTGTGAGTGCTTATTCTAGCTCCAATGTCAGAAACAAGCTTAGTTTGAGGAGAGAACGCTAAAATGGACACTTGTTTAATGAACACCTGTTAGACAATAGAAACATGATTCACTTCATGAAATGCAGTGTGTTTACCTATTGTAAGTGTTTCCAGTGAAGAAGTTTCAGTCTGCTGGCCTTCCATCTCCTCTGTCAGTAACGAAATGAAATATACAGCTGTCAGCCTATGAGTACTTATTCTAGCTCCAATGTCAGAAACGAGCTTAGTTTGAGGAAAGAAAGCCAAAAATGACACTTATTAAATAAACATTTTTTTGTTATGCAAACCTCATTCAAAACAACTCCACATCATGTTTAGTAGTTCTCAAGGCTTTCCATGTTGAAACATACAGCTGTCAGCCTGTGAGTGCTTATTCTAGCTCCAATGTCAGAAACAAGCTTAGTTTGAGGAGAGAACGCTAAAATGGACACTTGTTTAATGAACACCTGTTAGACAATAGAAACATGATTCACTTCATGAAATGCAGTGTGTTTACCTATTGTAAGTGTTTCCAGTGAAGAAGTTTCAGTCTGCCGGCCTTCCATCTCTGTCAGTAACAAAATGAAATATACAGCTGTCAGCCTATGAGTACTTATTCTAGCTCCAATGTCAGAAACGAGCTTAGTTTGAGGAAAGAAAGCCAAAAATGACACTTATTAGATAAACATTTTTTTGTTATGCAAACCTCATTCAAAACAACTCCACATCATGTTTAGTAGTTCTCAAGGCTTTCCATGTTGAAACATACAGCTGTCAGCCTGTGAGTGCTTTAATATAGCTCCAATGTCAGAAACGTGCTTAGTTTGAGGAGAGAAAGCTAAAATGGACACTTGTTTATAAACAGGTTTTTTGTTGTGAAAACTTCATTTAAAACAACTAAACATCATGTTTAGTAGTTCTCAAGGCTTTCCATATTGAAACATACAGCTGTCAGCCTGTGAGTGCTTCTTCTAGTTCCAATGTCAGAAACGTGCTTAGTTTGAGGAGAGAAAGCTAAAATGGACACTTGTTTATAAACAGTTTTTTAGTTGTGAAAACTTCATTTAAAACAACTCCACATCATGTTTAGTAGTTCTCAAGGCTTTCCATGTTGAAACATACAGCTGTCAGCCTGTGAGTGCTTATTCTAGCTCCAATGTCAGAAACGAGCTTAGTTTGAGGAGAGAAAGCCAAAAATGACACTTATTAAATAAACATTTTTTTGTTATGCAAACCTCATTCAAAAGAACTACACATCATGTTTAGTAGTTCTCAAGGCTTTCCATGTTGAAACATACAGCTGTCAGCCTGTGAGTGCTTATTCTAGCTCCAATGTCAGAAACAAGCTTAGTTTGAGGAGAGAACGCTAAAATGGACACTTGTTTAATGAACACCTGTTAGACAATAGAAACATGATTCACTTCATGAAATGCAGTGTGTTTACCTATTGTAAGTGTTTCCAGTGAAGAAGTTTCAGTCTGCCGGCCTTCCATCTCTGTCAGTAACAAAATGAAATATACAGCTGTCAGCCTATGAGTACTTATTCTAGCTCCAATGTCAGAAACGAGCTTAGTTTGAGGAAAGAAAGCCAAAAATGACACTTATTAAATAAACATTTTTTTGTTATGCAAACCTCATTCAAAACAACTCCACATCATGTTTAGTAGTTCTCAAGGCTTTCCATGTTGAAACATACAGCTGTCAGCCTGTGAGTGCTTCTTCTAGCTCCAATGTCAGAAACGTGCTTAGTTTGAGGAGAGAAAGCTAAAATGGACACTTGTTTATAAACATTTTTTTGTTATGCAAACCTCATTCAAAACAACTACACATCATGTTTAGTAGTTCTCAAGGCTTTCCATGTTGAAACATACAGCTGTCAGCCTGTGAGTGCTTATTCTAGCTCCAATGTCAGAAACAAGCTTAGTTTGAGGAGAGAACGCTAAAATGGACACTTGTTTAATGAACACCTGTTAGACAATAGAAACATGATTCACTTCATGAAATGCAGTGTGTTTACCTATTGTAAGTGTTTCCAGTGAAGAAGTTTCAGTCTGCTGGCCTTCCATCTCCTCTGTCAGTAACGAAATGAAATATGCAGCTGTCAGCCTATGAGTACTTATTCTAGCTCCAATGTCAGAAACGAGCTTAGTTTGAGGAAAGAAAGCCAAAAATGACACTTATTAAATAAACATTTTTTTGTTATGCAAACCTCATTCAAAACAACTACACATCATGTTTAGTAGTTCTCAAGGCTTTCCATGTTGAAACATACAGCTGTCAGCCTGGGAGTGCTTATTCTAGCTCCAATGTCAGAAACAAGCTTAGTTTGAGGAGAGAACGCTAAAATGGACACTTGTTTAATGAACACCTGTTAGACAATAGAAACATGATTCACTTCATGAAATGCAGTGTGTTTACCTATTGTAAGTGTTTCCAGTGAAGAAGTTTCAGTCTGCCGGCCTTCCATCTCTGTCAGTAACAAAATGAAATATACAGCTGTCAGCCTATGAGTACTTATTCTAGCTCCAATGTCAGAAACGAGCTTAGTTTGAGGAAAGAAAGCCAAAAATGACACTTATTAAATAAACATTTTTTTGTTATGCAAACCTCATTCAAAACAACTCCACATCATGTTTAGTAGTTCTCAAGGCTTTCCATGTTGAAACATACAGCTGTCAGCCTGTGAGTGCTTTAATATAGCTCCAATGTCAGAAACGTGCTTAGTTTGAGGAGAGAAAGCTAAAATGGACACTTGTTTATAAACAGGTTTTTTGTTGTGAAAACTTCATTTAAAACAACTAAACATCATGTTTAGTAGTTCTCAAGGCTTTCCATATTGAAACATACAGCTGTCAGCCTGTGAGTGCTTCTTCTAGCTCCAATGTCAGAAACGTGCTTAGTTTGAGGAGAGAAAGCTAAAATGGACACTTGTTTATAAACAGTTTTTTAGTTGTGAAAACTTCATTTCAAACAACTAAACATCATGTTTAGTAGTTCTCAAGGCTTTCCATATTGAAACATACAGCTGTCAGCCTGTGAGTGCTTCTTCTAGCTCCAATGTCAGAAACGTGCTTAGTTTGAGGAAAGAAAGCCAAAAATGACACTTATTAAATAAACATTTTTTTGTTATGCAAACCTCATTCAAAACAACTACACATCATGTTTAGTAGTTCTCAAGGCTTTCCATGTTGAAACATACAGCTGTCAGCCTGTGAGTGCTTATTCTAGCTCCAATGTCAGAAACAAGCTTAGTTTGAGGAGAGAACGCTAAAATGGACACTTGTTTAATGAACACCTGTTAGACAATAGAAACATGATTCACTTCATGAAATGCAGTGTGTTTACCTATTGTAAGTGTTTCCAGTGAAGACGTTTCAGTCTGCTGGCCTTCCATCTCCTCTGTCAGTAACGAACTGAAACATACAGCTGTCAGCCTATGAGTACTTATTCTAGCTCCAATGTCAGAAACGAGCTTAGTTTGAGGAAAGAAAGCCAAAAATGACACTTATTAAATAAACATTTTTTTGTTATGCAAACCTCATTCAAAAGAACTACACATCATGTTTAGTAGTTCTCAAGGCTTTCCATGTTGAAACATACAGCTGTCAGCCTGTGAGTGCTTCTTCTAGCTCCAATGTCAGAAACGTGCTTAGTTTGAGGAAAGAAAGCTAAAATGGACACTTGTTTATAAACATTTTTTTGTTATGCAAACCTCATTCAAAACAACTACACATCATGTTTAGTAGTTCTCAAGGCTTTCCATGTTGAAACATACAGCTGTCAGCCTGTGAGTGCTTATTCTAGCTCCAATGTCAGAAACAAGCTTAGTTTGAGGAGAGAACGCTAAAATGGACACTTGTTTAATGAACACCTGTTAGACAATAGAAACATGATTCACTTCATGAAATGCAGTGTGTTTACCTATTGTAAGTGTTTCCAGTGAAGAAGTTTCAGTCTGCTGGCCTTCCATCTCCTCTGTCAGTAACGAAATGAAATATACAGCTGTCAGCCTATGAGTACTTATTCTAGCTCCAATGTCAGAAACGAGCTTAGTTTGAGGAAAGAAAGCCAAAAATGACACTTATTAAATAAACATTTTTTTGTTATGCAAACCTCATTCAAAACAACTACACATCATGTTTAGTAGTTCTCAAGGCTTTCCATGTTGAAACATACAGCTGTCAGCCTGGGAGTGCTTATTCTAGCTCCAATGTCAGAAACAAGCTTAGTTTGAGGAGAGAACGCTAAAATGGACACTTGTTTAATGAACACCTGTTAGACAATAGAAACATGATTCACTTCATGAAATGCAGTGTGTTTACCTATTGTAAGTGTTTCCAGTGAAGAAGTTTCAGTCTGCCGGCCTTCCATCTCTGTCAGTAACAAAATGAAATATACAGCTGTCAGCCTATGAGTACTTATTCTAGCTCCAATGTCAGAAACGAGCTTAGTTTGAGGAAAGAAAGCCAAAAATGACACTAAATAAACATTTTTTTGTTATGCAAACCTCATTCAAAACAACTCCACATCATGTTTAGTAGTTCTCAAGGCTTTCCATGTTGAAACATACAGCTGTCAGCCTGTGAGTGCTTATTCTAGCTCCAATGTCAGAAACGAGCTTAGTTTGAGGAGAGAAAGCCAAAAATGACACTTATTAAATAAACATTTTTTTGTTATGCAAACCTCATTCAAAACAACTCCACATCATGTTTAGTAGTTCTCAAGGCTTTCCATGTTGAAACATACAGCTGTCAGCCTGTGAGTGCTTTAATATAGCTCCAATGTCAGAAACGTGCTTAGTTTGAGGAGAGAAAGCTAAAATGGACACTTGTTTATAAACAGGTTTTTTGTTGTGAAAACTTCATTTAAAACAACTAAACATCATGTTTAGTAGTTCTCAAGGCTTTCCATATTGAAACATACAGCTGTCAGCCTGTGAGTGCTTCTTCTAGCTCCAATGTCAGAAACGTGCTTAGTTTGAGGAGAGAAAGCTAAAATGGACACTTGTTTATAAACAGTTTTTTAGTTGTGAAAACTTCATTTCAAACAACTAAACATCATGTTTAGTAGTTCTCAAGGCTTTCCATATTGAAACATACAGCTGTCAGCCTGTGAGTGCTTCTTCTAGCTCCAATGTCAGAAACGTGCTTAGTTTGAGGAAAGAAAGCCAAAAATGACACTTATCAAATAAACATTTTTTTGTTATGCAAACCTCATTCAAAACAACTACACATCATGTTTAGTAGTTCTCAAGGCTTTCCATGTTGAAACATACAGCTGTCAGCCTGTGAGTGCTTATTCTAGCTCCAATGTCAGAAACAAGCTTAGTTTGAGGAGAGAACGCTAAAATGGACACTTGTTTAATGAACACCTGTTAGACAATAGAAACATGATTCACTTCATGAAATGCAGTGTGTTTACCTATTGTAAGTGTTTCCAGTGAAGAAGTTTCAGTCTGCCGGCCTTCCATCTCTGTCAGTAACAAAATGAAATATACAGCTGTCAGCCTATGAGTACTTATTCTAGCTCCAATGTCAGAAACGAGCTTAGTTTGAGGAAAGAAAGCCAAAAATGACACTTATTAAATAAACATTTTTTTGTTATGCAAACCTCATTCAAAACAACTCCACATCATGTTTAGTAGTTCTCAAGGCTTTCCATGTTGAAACATACAGCTGTCAGCCTGTGAGTGCTTTAATATAGCTCCAATGTCAGAAACGTGCTTAGTTTGAGGAGAGAACGCTAAAATGGACACTTGTTTATAAACAGGTTTTTTGTTGTGAAAACTTCATTTAAAACAACTAAACATCATGTTTAGTAGTTCTCAAGGCTTTCCATATTGAAACATACAGCTGTCAGCCTGTGAGTGCTTCTTCTAGATCCAATGTCAGAAACGTGCTTAGTTTGAGGAGAGAAAGCTAAAATGGACACTTGTTTATAAACAGTTTTTTAGTTGTGAAAACTTCATTTAAAACAACTCCACATCATGTTTAGTAGTTCTCAAGGCTTTCCATATTGAAACATACAGCTGTCAGCCTGTGAGTGCTTATTCTAGCTCCAATGTCAGAAACGAGCTTAGTTTGAGGAGAGAAAGCCAAAAATGACACTTATTAAATAAACATTTTTTTGTTATGCAAACCTCATTCAAAAGAACTACACATCATGTTTAGTAGTTCTCAAGGCTTTCCATGTTGAAACATACAGCTGTCAGCCTGTGAGTGCTTATTCTAGCTCCAATGTCAGAAACAAGCTTAGTTTGAGGAGAGAACGCTAAAATGGACACTTGTTTAATGAACACCTGTTAGACAATAGAAACATGATTCACTTCATGAAATGCAGTGTGTTTACCTATTGTAAGTGTTTCCAGTGAAGAAGTTTCAGTCTGCCGGCCTTCCATCTCTGTCAGTAACAAAATGAAATATACAGCTGTCAGCCTATGAGTACTTATTCTAGCTCCAATGTCAGAAACGAGCTTAGTTTGAGGAAAGAAAGCCAAAAATGACACTTATTAAATAAACATTTTTTTGTTATGCAAACCTCATTCAAAACAACTACACATCATGTTTAGTAGTTCTCAAGGCTTTCCATATTGAAACATACAGCTGTCAGCCTGTGAGTGCTTCTTCTAGCTCCAATGTCAGAAACGTGCTTAGTTTGAGGAAAGAAAGCCAAAAATGACACTTATTAAATAAACATTTTTTTGTTATGCAAACCTCATTCAAAACAACTAAACATCATGTTTAGTAGTTCTCAAGGCTTTCCATATTGAAACATACAGCTGTCAGCCTGTGAGTGCTTCTTCTAGCTCCAATGTCAGAAACGTGCTTAGTTTGAGGAAAGAAAGCCAAAAATGACACTTATTAAATAAACATTTTTTTGTTATGCAAACCTCATTCAAAACAACTCCACATCATGTTTAGTAGTTCTCAAGGCTTTCCATATTGAAACATACAGCTGTCAGCCTGTGAGTGCTTATTCTAGCTCCAATGTCAGAAACAAGCTTAGTTTGAGGAGAGAAAGCTAAAATGGACACTTGTTTATAAACAGGTTTTTTGTTGTGAAAACTTCATTTAAAACAACTAAACATCATGTTTAGTAGTTCTCAAGGCTTTCCATATTGAAACATACAGCTGTCAGCCTGTGAGTGCTTCTTCTAGCTCCAATGTCAGAAACGTGCCTAGTTTGAGGAGAGAAAGCTAAAATGGACACTTGTTTATAAACAGTTTTTTAGTTGTGAAAACTTCATTTAAAACAACTCCACATCATGTTTAGTAGTTCTCAAGGCTTTCCATATTGAAACATACAGCTGTCAGCCTGTGAGTGCTTATTCTAGCTCCAATGTCAGAAACGAGCTTAGTTTGAGGAGAGAAAGCCAAAAATGACACTTATTAAATAAACATTTTTTTGTTATGCAAACCTCATTCAAAAGAACTACACATCATGTTTAGTAGTTCTCAAGGCTTTCCATGTTGAAACATACAGCTGTCAGCCTGTGAGTGCTTATTCTAGCTCCAATGTCAGAAACAAGCTTAGTTTGAGGAGAGAACGCTAAAATGGACACTTGTTTAATGAACACCTGTTAGACAATAGAAACATGATTCACTTCATGAAATGCAGTGTGTTTACCTATTGTAAGTGTTTCCAGTGAAGAAGTTTCAGTCTGCCGGCCTTCCATCTCTGTCAGTAACAAAATGAAATATACAGCTGTCAGCCTATGAGTACTTATTCTAGCTCCAATGTCAGAAACGAGCTTAGTTTGAGGAAAGAAAGCCAAAAATGACACTTATTAAATAAACATTTTTTTGTTATGCAAACCTCATTCAAAACAACTACACATCATGTTTAGTAGTTCTCAAGGCTTTCCATATTGAAACATACAGCTGTCAGCCTGTGAGTGCTTCTTCTAGCTCCAATGTCAGAAACGTGCTTAGTTTGAGGAAAGAAAGCCAAAAATGACACTTATTAAATAAACATTTTTTTGTTATGCAAACCTCATTCAAAACAACTCCACATCATGTTTAGTAGTTCTCAAGGCTTTCCATATTGAAACATACAGCTGTCAGCCTGTGAGTGCTTCTTCTAGCTCCAATGTCAGAAACGTGCTTAGTTTGAGGAAAGAAAGCCAAAAATGACACTTATTAAATAAACATTTTTTTGTTATGCAAACCTCATTCAAAACAACTCCACATCATGTTTAGTAGTTCTCAAGGCTTTCCATATTGAAACATACAGCTGTCAGCCTGTGAGTGCTTATTCTAGCTCCAATGTCAGAAACAAGCTTAGTTTGAGGAGAGAACGCTAAAATGGACACTTGTTTAATGAACACCTGTTAGACAATAGAAACATGATTCACTTCATGAAATGCAGTGTGTTTACCTATTGTAAGTGTTTCCAGTGAAGAAGTTTCAGTCTGCTGGCCTTCCATCTCCTCTGTCAGTAACGAAATGAAATATACAGCTGTCAGCCTATGAGTACTTATTCTAGCTCCAATGTCAGAAACAAGCTTAGTTTGAGGAAAGAAAGCCAAAAATGACACTTATTAAATAAACATTTTTTTGTTATGCAAACCTCATTCAAAACAACTCCACATCATGTTTAGTAGTTCTCAAGGCTTTCCATGTTGAAACATACAGCTGTCAGCCTGTGAGTGCTTTAATATAGCTCCAATGTCAGAAACGTGCTTAGTTTGAGGAGAGAAAGCTAAAATGGACACTTGTTTATAAACAGGTTTTTTGTTGTGAAAACTTCATTTAAAACAACTAAACATCATGTTTAGTAGTTCTCAAGGCTTTCCATATTGAAACATACAGCTGTCAGCCTGTGAGTGCTTCTTCTAGCTCCAATGTCAGAAACGTGCTTAGTTTGAGGAGAGAAAGCTAAAATGGACACTTGTTTATAAACAGTTTTTTAGTTGTGAAAACTTCATTTAAAACAACTCCACATCATGTTTAGTAGTTCTCAAGGCTTTCCATGTTGAAACATACAGCTGTCAGCCTGTGAGTGCTTATTCTAGCTCCAATGTCAGAAACGAGCTTAGTTTGAGGAGAGAAAGCCAAAAATGACACTTATTAAATAAACATTTTTTTGTTATGCAAACCTCATTCAAAAGAACTACACATCATGTTTAGTAGTTCTCAAGGCTTTCCATGTTGAAACATACAGCTGTCAGCCTGTGAGTGCTTTAATATAGCTCCAATGTCAGAAACGTGCTTAGTTTGAGGAGAGAAAGCTAAAATGGACACTTGTTTATAAACAGGTTTTTTGTTGTGAAAACTTCATTTAAAACAACTAAACATCATGTTTAGTAGTTCTCAAGGCTTTCCATATTGAAACATACAGCTGTCAGCCTGTGAGTGCTTCTTCTAGCTCCAATGTCAGAAACGTGCTTAGTTTGAGGAGAGAAAGCTAAAATGGACACTTGTTTATAAACAGTTTTTTAGTTGTGAAAACTTCATTTAAAACAACTCCACATCATGTTTAGTAGTTCTCAAGGCTTTCCATGTTGAAACATACAGCTGTCAGCCTGTGAGTGCTTATTCTAGCTCCAATGTCAGAAACAAGCTTAGTTTGAGGAGAGAACGCTAAAATGGACACTTGTTTAATGAACACCTGTTAGACAATAGAAACATGATTCACTTCATGAAATGCAGTGTGTTTACCTATTGTAAGTGTTTCCAGTGAAGAAGTTTCAGTCTGCCGGCCTTCCATCTCTGTCAGTAACAAAATGAAATATACAGCTGTCAGCCTATGAGTACTTATTCTAGCTCCAATGTCAGAAACGAGCTTAGTTTGAGGAAAGAAAGCCAAAAATGACACTTATTAAATAAACATTTTTTTGTTATGCAAACCTCATTCAAAACAACTCCACATCATGTTTAGTAGTTCTCAAGGCTTTCCATGTTGAAACATACAGCTGTCAGCCTGTGAGTGCTTTAATATAGCTCCAATGTCAGAAACGTGCTTAGTTTGAGGAGAGAAAGCTAAAATGGACACTTGTTTATAAACAGGTTTTTTGTTGTGAAAACTTCATTTAAAACAACTAAACATCATGTTTAGTAGTTCTCAAGGCTTTCCATATTGAAACATACAGCTGTCAGCCTGTGAGTGCTTCTTCTAGCTCCAATGTCAGAAACGTGCTTAGTTTGAGGAGAGAAAGCTAAAATGGACACTTGTTTATAAACAGTTTTTTAGTTGTGAAAACTTCATTTCAAACAACTAAACATCATGTTTAGTAGTTCTCAAGGCTTTCCATATTGAAACATACAGCTGTCAGCCTGTGAGTGCTTCTTCTAGCTCCAATGTCAGAAACGTGCTTAGTTTGAGGAAAGAAAGCCAAAAATGACACTTATTAAATAAACATTTTTTTGTTATGCAAACCTCATTCAAAACAACTACACATCATGTTTAGTAGTTCTCAAGGCTTTCCATGTTGAAACATACAGCTGTCAGCCTGTGAGTGCTTATTCTAGCTCCAATGTCAGAAACAAGCTTAGTTTGAGGAGAGAACGCTAAAATGGACACTTGTTTAATGAACACCTGTTAGACAATAGAAACATGATTCACTTCATGAAATGCAGTGTGTTTACCTATTGTAAGTGTTTCCAGTGAAGACGTTTCAGTCTGCTGGCCTTCCATCTCCTCTGTCAGTAACGAACTGAAACATACAGCTGTCAGCCTATGAGTACTTATTCTAGCTCCAATGTCAGAAACGAGCTTAGTTTGAGGAAAGAAAGCCAAAAATGACACTTATTAAATAAACATTTTTTTGTTATGCAAACCTCATTCAAAAGAACTACACATCATGTTTAGTAGTTCTCAAGGCTTTCCATGTTGAAACATACAGCTGTCAGCCTGTGAGTGCTTCTTCTAGCTCCAATGTCAGAAACGTGCTTAGTTTGAGGAGAGAAAGCTAAAATGGACACTTGTTTATAAACATTTTTTTGTTATGCAAACCTCATTCAAAACAACTACACATCATGTTTAGTAGTTCTCAAGGCTTTCCATGTTGAAACATACAGCTGTCAGCCTGTGAGTGCTTCTTCTAGCTCCAATGTCAGAAACAAGCTTAGTTTGAGGAGAGAACGCTAAAATGGACACTTGTTTAATGAACACCTGTTAGACAATAGAAACATGATTCACTTCATGAAATGCAGTGTGTTTACCTATTGTAAGTGTTTCCAGTGAAGAAGTTTCAGTCTGCCGGCCTTCCATCTCTGTCAGTAACAAAATGAAATATACAGCTGTCAGCCTATGAGTACTTATTCTAGCTCCAATGTCAGAAACGAGCTTAGTTTGAGGAAAGAAAGCCAAAAATGACACTTATTAAATAAACATTTTTTTGTTATGCAAACCTCATTCAAAACAACTCCACATCATGTTTAGTAGTTCTCAAGGCTTTCCATGTTGAAACATACAGCTGTCAGCCTGTGAGTGCTTTAATATAGCTCCAATGTCAGAAACGTGCTTAGTTTGAGGAGAGAAAGCTAAAATGGACACTTGTTTATAAACAGGTTTTTTGTTGTGAAAACTTCATTTAAAACAACTAAACATCATGTTTAGTAGTTCTCAAGGCTTTCCATATTGAAACATACAGCTGTCAGCCTGTGAGTGCTTCTTCTAGCTCCAATGTCAGAAACGTGCTCAGTTTGAGGAGAGAAAGCTAAAATGGACACTTGTTTATAAACAGTTTTTTAGTTGTGAAAACTTCATTTAAAACAACTCCACATCATGTTTAGTAGTTCTCAAGGCTTTCCATGTTGAAACATACAGCTGTCAGCCTGTGAGTGCTTCTTCTAGCTCCAATGTCAGAAACGAGCTTAGTTTGAGGAGAGAAAGCCAAAAATGACACTTATTAAATAAACATTTTTTTGTTATGCAAACCTCATTCAAAAGAACTACACATCATGTTTAGTAGTTCTCAAGGCTTTCCATGTTGAAACATACAGCTGTCAGCCTGTGAGTGCTTATTCTAGCTCCAATGTCAGAAACAAGCTTAGTTTGAGGAGAGAACGCTAAAATGGACACTTGTTTAATGAACACCTGTTAGACAATAGAAACATGATTCACTTCATGAAATGCAGTGTGTTTACCTATTGTAAGTGTTTCCAGTGAAGAAGTTTCAGTCTGCCGGCCTTCCATCTCTGTCAGTAACAAAATGAAATATACAGCTGTCAGCCTATGAGTACTTATTCTAGCTCCAATGTCAGAAACGAGCTTAGTTTGAGGAAAGAAAGCCAAAAATGACACTTATTAAATAAACATTTTTTTGTTATGCAAACCTCATTCAAAACAACTCCACATCATGTTTAGTAGTTCTCAAGGCTTTCCATGTTGAAACATACAGCTGTCAGCCTGTGAGTGCTTTAATATAGCTCCAATGTCAGAAACGTGCTTAGTTTGAGGAGAGAAAGCTAAAATGGACACTTGTTTATAAACAGGTTTTTTGTTGTGAAAACTTCATTTAAAACAACTAAACATCATGTTTAGTAGTTCTCAAGGCTTTCCATATTGAAACATACAGCTGTCAGCCTGTGAGTGCTTCTTCTAGCTCCAATGTCAGAAACGTGCTTAGTTTGAGGAGAGAAAGCTAAAATGGACACTTGTTTATAAACAGTTTTTTAGTTGTGAAAACTTCATTTAAAACAACTCCACATCATGTTTAGTAGTTCTCAAGGCTTTCCATGTTGAAACATACAGCTGTCAGCCTGTGAGTGCTTATTCTAGCTCCACTGTCAGAAACGAGCTTAGTTTGAGGAGAGAAAGCCAAAAATGACACTTATTAAATAAACATTTTTTTGTTATGCAAACCTCATTCAAAAGAACTACACATCATGTTTAGTAGTTCTCAAGGCTTTCCATGTTGAAACATACAGCTGTCAGCCTGTGAGTGCTTATTCTAGCTCCAATGTCAGAAACAAGCTTAGTTTGAGGAGAGAACGCTAAAATGGACACTTGTTTAATGAACACCTGTTAGACAATAGAAACATGATTCACTTCATGAAATGCAGTGTGTTTACCTATTGTAAGTGTTTCCAGTGAAGAAGTTTCAGTCTGCCGGCCTTCCATCTCTGTCAGTAACAAAATGAAATATACAGCTGTCAGCCTATGAGTACTTATTCTAGCTCCAATGTCAGAAACGAGCTTAGTTTGAGGAAAGAAAGCCAAAAATGACACTTATTAAATAAACATTTTTTTGTTATGCAAACCTCATTCAAAACAACTCCACATCATGTTTAGTAGTTCTCAAGGCTTTCCATGTTGAAACATACAGCTGTCAGCCTGTGAGTGCTTATTCTAGCTCCAATGTCAGAAACAAGCTTAGTTTGAGGAGAGAACGCTAAAATGGACACTTGTTTAATGAACACCTGTTAGACAATAGAAACATGATTCACTTCATGAAATGTAAGTGTTTCCAGTGAAGAAGTTTCAGTCTGCTGGCCTTCCATCTCCTCTGTCAGTAACGAAATGAAATATACAGCTGTCAGCCTATGAGTACTTCTTCTAGCTCCAATGTCAGAAACGAGCTTAGTTTGAGGAAAGAAAGCCAAAAATGACACTTATTAAATAAACATTTTTTCGTTATGCAAACCTCATTCAAAAGAACTACACATCATGTTCAGTAGTTCTCAAGACTTTCCATGTTGAAACATACAGCTGTCAGCCTGTGAGTGCTTATTCTAGCTCCAATGTCAGAAACGTGCTTAGTTTGAGGAGAGAAAGCTAAAATGGACACTTGTTTATAAACAGATTTTTTGTTGTGAAAACTTCATTTAAAACAACTAAACATCATGTTTAGTAGTTCTCAAGGCTTTCCATATTGAAACATACAGCTGTCAGCCTGTGAGTGCTTCTTCTAGCTCCAATGTCAGAAACGTGCTTAGTTTGAGGAGAGAAAGCTAAAATGGACACTTGTTTATAAACAGTTTTTTAGTTGTGAAAACTTCATTTAAAACAACTAAACATCATGTTTAGTAGTTCTCAAGGCTTTCCATATTGAAACATACAGCTGTCAGCCTGTGAGTGCTTCTTCTAGCTCCAATGTCAGAAACGTGCTTAGTTTGAGGAGAGAAAGCTAAAATGGACACTTGTTTATAAACAGTTTTTTAGTTGTGAAAACTTCATTTAAAACTAAACATCATGTTTAGTAGTTCTCAAGGCTTTCCATATTGAAACATACAGCTGTCAACCTGTGAGTGCTTCTTCTAGCTCCAATGTCAGAAACGTGCTTAGTTTGAGGAAAGAAAGCCAAAAATGACACTTATTAAATAAACATTTTTTTGTTATGCAAACCTCATTCAAAACAACTACACATCATGTTTAGTAGTTCTCAAGGCTTTCCATATTGAAACATACAGCTGTCAGCCTGTGAGTGCTTATTCTAGCTCCAATGTCAGAAACGTGCTTAGTTTGAGGAGAGAAAGCTAAAATGGACACTTGTTTATAAACAGGTTTTTTGTTGTGAAAACTTCATTTAAAACAACTAAACATCATGTTTAGTAGTTCTCAAGGTTTTCCATATTGAAACATACAGCTGTCAGCCTGTGAGTACTTATTCTAGCTCCAATGTCAGAAACAAGCTTAGTTTGAGGAGAGAAAGCCAAAAATGACACTTATTAAATAAACATTTTTTCGTTATGCAAACCTCATTCAAAAGAACTACACATCATGTTCAGTAGTTCTCAAGACTTTCCATGTTGAAACATACAGCTGTCAGCCTGTGAGTGCTTATTCTAGCTCCAATGTCAGAAACGTGCTTAGTTTGAGGAGAGAAAGCTAAAATGGACACTTGTTTATAAACAGATTTTTTGTTGTGAAAACTTCATTTAAAACAACTAAACATCATGTTTAGTAGTTCTCAAGGCTTTCCATATTGAAACATACAGCTGTCAGCCTGTGAGTGCTTCTTCTAGCTCCAATGTCAGAAACGTGCTTAGTTTGAGGAGAGAAAGCTAAAATGGACACTTGTTTATAAACAGTTTTTTAGTTGTGAAAACTTCATTTAAAACAACTAAACATCATGTTTAGTAGTTCTCAAGGCTTTCCATATTGAAACATACAGCTGTCAGCCTGTGAGTGCTTCTTCTAGCTCCAATGTCAGAAACGTGCTTAGTTTGAGGAGAGAAAGCTAAAATGGACACTTGTTTATAAACAGTTTTTTAGTTGTGAAAACTTCATTTAAAACTAAACATCATGTTTAGTAGTTCTCAAGGCTTTCCATATTGAAACATACAGCTGTCAACCTGTGAGTGCTTCTTCTAGCTCCAATGTCAGAAACGTGCTTAGTTTGAGGAAAGAAAGCCAAAAATGACACTTATTAAATAAACATTTTTTTGTTATGCAAACCTCATTCAAAACAACTACACATCATGTTTAGTAGTTCTCAAGGCTTTCCATATTGAAACATACAGCTGTCAGCCTGTGAGTGCTTATTCTAGCTCCAATGTCAGAAACAAGCTTAGTTTGAGGAGAGAACGCAAAAATGGACACTTGTTTAATGAACACCTGTTAAACAATAGAAACATGATTCACTTCATGAAATGCAGTGTGTTTACCTATTGTAAGTGTTTCCAGTGAAGATGTTTCAGTCTGCTGGCCTTCCATCTCCTCTGTTAATAATGAAATGAAATATACAGCTGTCAGCCTATGAGTACTTATTCTAGCTCCAATGTCAGAAACAAGCTTAGTTTGAGGAAAGAAAGCCAAAAATGACACTTATTAAATAAACATTTTTTCGTTATGCAAACCTCATTCAAAAGAACTACACATCATGTTCAGTAGTTCTCAAGGCTTTCCATGTTGAAACATACAGCTGTCAGCCTGTGAGTGCTTATTCTAGCTCCAATGTCAGAAACGTGCTTAGTTTGAGGAGAGAAAGCTAAAATGGACACTTGTTTATAAACAGGTTTTTTGTTGTGAAAACTTCATTTAAAACAACTAAACATCATGTTTAGTAGTTCTCAAGGTTTTCCATATTGAAACATACAGCTGTCAGCCTGTGAGTACTTATTCTAGCTCCAATGTCAGAAACAAGCTTAGTTTGAGGAGAGAAAGCCAAAAATGACACTTATTAAATAAACATTTTTTCGTTATGCAAACCTCATTCAAAAGAACTACACATCATGTTCAGTAGTTCTCAAGACTTTCCATGTTGAAACATACAGCTGTCAGCCTGTGAGTGCTTATTCTAGCTCCAATGTCAGAAACGTGCTTAGTTTGAGGAGAGAAAGCTAAAATGGACACTTGTTTATAAACAGATTTTTTGTTGTGAAAACTTCATTTAAAACAACTAAACATCATGTTTAGTAGTTCTCAAGGCTTTCCATATTGAAACATACAGCTGTCAGCCTGTGAGTGCTTCTTCTAGCTCCAATGTCAGAAACGTGCTTAGTTTGAGGAGAGAAAGCTAAAATGGACACTTGTTTATAAACAGTTTTTTAGTTGTGAAAACTTCATTTAAAACAACTAAACATCATGTTTAGTAGTTCTCAAGGCTTTCCATATTGAAACATACAGCTGTCAGCCTGTGAG
The DNA here is from genome assembly GCF_042242105.1 of Pempheris klunzingeri. Classification (NCBI taxonomy): domain Eukaryota; kingdom Metazoa; phylum Chordata; class Actinopteri; order Acropomatiformes; family Pempheridae; genus Pempheris; species Pempheris klunzingeri. Next base: position 126,529 of record NW_027254963.1, read on the forward strand.
TGCTTCTTCTAGCTCCAATGTCAGAAACGTGCTTAGTTTGAGGAGAGAAAGCTAAAATGGACACTTGTTTATAAACAGTTTTTTAGTTGTGAAAACTTCATTTAAAACTAAACATCATGTTTAGTAGTTCTCAAGGCTTTCCATATTGAAACATACAGCTGTCAACCTGTGAGTGCTTCTTCTAGCTCCAATGTCAGAAACGTGCTTAGTTTGAGGAAAGAAAGCCAAAAATGACACTTATTAAATAAACATTTTTTTGTTATGCAAACCTCATTCAAAACAACTACACATCATGTTTAGTAGTTCTCAAGGCTTTCCATATTGAAACATACAGCTGTCAGCCTGTGAGTGCTTATTCTAGCTCCAATGTCAGAAACAAGCTTAGTTTGAGGAGAGAACGCAAAAATGGACACTTGTTTAATGAACACCTGTTAAACAATAGAAACATGATTCACTTCATGAAATGCAGTGTGTTTACCTATTGTAAGTGTTTCCAGTGAAGATGTTTCAGTCTGCTGGCCTTCCATCTCCTCTGTTAATAATGAAATGAAATATACATCTGTCAGCCTGTGAGTACTTATTCTAGCTCCAATGTCAGAAACGAGCTTTGTTTGAGAAAGAAAGCACAAAATGACACTTATTTAATAAACATTTTTTTGTTACGCAAACCTCATTCAAGACAACTAAACATCATGTTTAGTAGTTCTCAAGGCTTTCCAAATTGAAATATACAGCTGTCAGCTTGTGAGTACTTATTCTAGCTCCAATGTCAGAAACAAATTTAGTTTGAGGAAAGAACGCTGAAATGAACACTTGTTTCATTAAACAAGTGTTAGACAATAGAAACATGATTCACTTCATGAAATGCAGTGTGTTTACCTATTGTAAGTGTTTCCAGTGAAGAAGTTTGGGGAACCCTTCTACCTCCTATGTGTAAAAGGAGCTTACTTTTAAAAGAGAAGACTAAAATGGACATTTGTTACAAAAACACCAGTTAGTCAGAGAAACTTCATTCAAAACAACTAAAACACCTTGCTTACTTTGATCTTAGTGTTTGCTATTGTCTTTGTTGAAATCTACAACTGACAGCCTGTGAAAATAGTTTTCACCTCCTGTGTCAAACGATCTTATTTTGATAAAAGACTAAAGTGAACATGTTAAAACACTTTAGTCAGAGAAACTTCATTCAAAACAACGAAAACACCAAGTTTACCTGTTCTCAGCATTTGCTATGTTGAAATTTATCTCTGCCAGCATTTAAATTTTTTTTCCACGTCCTATATGAGATTATTTTGACAAATGAGATTATTTTGAAAAGAGAAGACTAAAATGAACATTTGTTACAAAAACTTTATTAGTCAGAGAAACTTCATTCAAAACATGCAATGCAGTGTGTTTACCCATTCCCAGTGTTTCCAGTGAAGAAGTTTTCATCTGCCAGTGTTTGGGGAAACCTTCCACCTCAAATGTCTAAAATTAGCTTATTTTGATAAAAGAAGACAATCAGAATCAAGAATCAGAAGAAGAATCAGAATCAACTTTATTGGCCAAGTTTGAACAAGCAAACAAGGAATTTGACTCGGTGAAACTTGACTCTCTATATACATTGAAGAAAATAGAAATAAACAATAGGAATAGAACAGTGAATAAGTTTTCATCTGCAAGACTTTGGGAAGCATTTCCACCTCCTATGTCTAAAATGAGCTTATTTTGATAAAAGAAGACTAAAATGAACGTTTGTTGCAAAAGACTATTTAGTCAGAGAAACTTCATTCAAAACACGCAATGCAGTGTGTTTACCCATTCCCAGTGTTTCCAGTGAAGAAGTTTTCATCTGCAAGCCTTTGAAAATTGTTTTGACTTCCTATGTCTAAAACAAGCTTATTTTGAGAAGAGAAGACTAAAATGAACATTTGTTAAAAAAAACACTTGTTAGTCAGAGGAACATTAATAAAAACAACTAAAACACCAAGTTTACTTGTTCTCGGTATTAGCTATGTTGAAATTTAATACTGCCAGCCGTTAAAAATTATTTTCACCTCCTATGTCTACAATGAGCTTATTTTGATAAAAGAAGACTAAAATGAACGTTTGTTGCAAAAGACTTGTTAGTCAAGAAACTTCATTCAAAACATGCAATGCAGTGTGTTTACCTTTTCTGAGTGTTTCCAGTGAAGAAATTTTCATCTGCCAGTCTGTGAAAACTGTTTCCATCTCTGTAGTGTTGTGCTTCAATGTGCAAACTGCTATTACTGATTTAAACACTGTGACTATGTGAATAATGAAGAATCACTGGAATCACTGGGAATATGCTGGAGTGTGATGTGTTGATTAAATTTTTGATAATGAAGTGTTGAATTAGAATTTAATATGACCATAAAATGTTTCAGGCCTTCTCAAATAAAGTTACTCTCTCCTCATGAGAGTGAACAGAATATGTCAATCTGACCTCCAGAATGTACCAGACAGACCTTGATTGTAGTGCTTTTGATGTGCAAAACATATTCTGAAGTTTGATTATAGATACGCCTTGCAACCAACATCCAACTGTTAGATTACCATAACATCACTACAGGAACGTGCTATCTGTGACGCACGAACCTAAACAGTTAATCAGAAATGGTTACGTACTTTATGATATCCAACAAGCATTTAAACATGAGATGTTTGGAAACAGAACAGAAACAGGACAGGACACACCAGAGGGACACACACACGAGAGGGGGCTCCTCTCGTTGGTTGCAAGGCGTGTATCTATAATCAAACTTCAGAATATGTTTTGCACAACAAAAGCACTACAATCAAGGTCTGTCTGGTACATTCTGTCTATCTGCTTCACAAAACAATACAGGAGAAGCCACGTCTGTGGAGGTCAGATTGACATATTCTGTTCACTCGCATGAGGAGAGAGTAACTTTATTTGAGAAGGCCTGAAACATTCCATAAGTAAGCAGGAGAAGATGTGGCACTAAAATGACACTTGACCAGGATATGTCATACAGATGAGTCAAGTTACCTTCCATTTAAAAGTTTTTGAACATTTCTTTTTCCATGGTGATCTTTCCTGATTCAAAATGAAACACGTTCCCATGTTAACCTAACAATGTAACTGATATTGCTGTGGGTAAGAACAACTTAATCACGAGTGAATTTTGGACTCATCTTTGGCTTTTTTGCTAAAGATGTAGCACTTTTAATTGGGATTTATCACCATTATAACCTATTATGTGAATGAAACATGTTCCCATGTTAACCTAACAATGTAACTGATATTGCTGTGGGTAAGAACAACTTAATCACAAGTGAATTTTGGACTCATCTTTGGCTTTTTTGCTAAAGATGTAGCACTTTTAATTGGGATTTATCACCATTATAACCTATTATGTACCCTATGGTCTGAGAATTGCATACAATAAACAGCTCAACTACTCAGAAATCATCTCTCGACATGTTATATAAGAATAGAATCTTGATCTAGGCGGAAAATTACTGCAGTCAAGGACCAACTTAATAAACAGAGTTTTTCATTTTGGCTGGGAGTTAGATAACAAGATCAATATCAATTTCATGTATGTGTGAAGCAAAGAAATGTAGCCAGGAGACAATTGGTTTACCTTGTAGTTTGCTATTGCGCACAAATAACCATGACAGAAAATGTTAATCAGTAAACATGTATTTTTAAGTTTTGGACAGAACCAGGTTAGTTGTTTCCTCCTGCTTCTATTCTGACTAATCCCCTCCCGTCTCCAGTTTTGTACTACTGAATGAATACACATGAGATTGATATTCATTGTCTAATCTCACTGGTGTATTCTCCAGGACAGCTTTTCTTTCAACAGGATAGGGTGACAACATGGTGCCATGAAAGTTCGGTTACAGTAAAGGCATAGTAACTTTCCTGTGAATAGTGATTTACTGTATTATTCTTTGACTTATTTATTAGATTCTTTTCTATTATAATTCTCTGCTCCTTTGCTTTCCCAGATATAACTTTAATAATCAGACTAACTGTCATGACGGTGCAGTCAATGTGTAATGTCAATGTCAAGTCAATGTGTAAATATATTGTATTGTTTAAGTGCTGATTGAGATCAGACAAGGAATTGATACGCTACGGTTAGTATGACGGGCGTGTTGTTCAAACATCCAAGGTAATGGAAAATTTAACCCCTCAATAAGCATGAAACAATGTAACCAAAATGTAACCAAATATCACATTTTATACTGTGTTTTAAATATATAATCTTTTATGCTTTATTTTAAAAAATGCAGTAAGAGGAAACCCAAATCTAAGAAACCAGAACCTAATGCTGTAATTGGGAGTGAAAGTATTGTTTAAAAAGTGTTAAGGAGGAGTTGGAACCTAATAGGGTCAGGAGATGGCGCTATAGGATAAGGGATAAAAGCTCTGAATCTGGAAAAAACTTTGACACTTTGGACTAACTTGGAACTTGGTAAAACTTAGAGCCTGGATGGAGAGGATTGACACTTAGTCTATGGCCCAAGTTGGGGGGTTTCCCTTCCACCAACATCACTGGAACGAAGCAAGATACAGCACACAGACTGCCTGTAGCTCCTTGTTTAGAGTGAGCTGATATTTGTTTCAGTACTTTTGGTGCTTAAACAAAGTTATTTCTCATTTTCCACGTATCAATATGACTGAAATGAGGCCAAATCAGTTAGAGAGTTATAATATTGGTTTGGATACATTTTCTATCAAATGCCAAGCCTAATATTGCTTGCCCATGTGTATAACTTACCTGACATACACGTCAGATGGAAGAGATATCCAGGTCACTATGAGCAGAGTTTCCCCACATCTCCCTCACTACAGGAAGCGAATGCTTTGTGTGTTGATCCAATGCAGCATACAGTTGACTCTCAGGTGTTGGGTGTTCTGTGAAAACATGACAAATACAATTGTCTTCAGTCACCACCCCTTCTCATCAAAAGCACGCCAATAATAATATCTCAGTCTTTTGTAAACCTCTGCACGTTACGGTCACTGAATGGAGGCATGTGGCGAAGCTGCAGCAAGACTGTCACTGCACCTCTTGTCACTGTAAACAGTGTCGTGACTGCGCAAGTCAATGTGATCACTAGAATCACTTTTCACACTTATTAAGAGACATGATTATCCTTGTAAATATGCAATATTTGACTATTCTTTGTCTCTTCACTGTTGATCTATGTTCATTATACATGTAAACTACCATTATATGTGAGAGAAGTCATCATGACACTTCTATACATCCTTTGATATTGGTGTCCCTGAAGATCTAAATAACTACAACACTAACTTATTGTCTGGAAATTCAGTTATGCCCAATCCATGTTTGCTGTGAATACTATATTCAGTATATCACATGAAAGTGCTAAATGTAATGACGCTGACTGACAAAAGTCAGGCGCCTGGTGTGCTATAAAATATTGGGATATCACATGATGTAAATATAATGTACTGATTAAATGCTGAATAAGATGTAGAAGCAACTGATATTCAATGATTAGTATGACAGGTGTGTTGATCAAATATCCAAGGTAATGGAAAATGTAACCTCTCAATAAGCATGAAACAATGTAACCAAAATGTAACCAAATATCACATTTTATACTGTGTTTTAAATATATAATCTTTTATACTTTATTTAAAAAAATGCAGTAAGAGGAAACCCAAATCTAAGAAACCAGAACCTAATGCTGTAATTTGGAGTGAAAGTATTGTTTAAAAAGTGTTAAGGAGGAGTTGGAACCTAATAGGGTCAGGAGATGGCGCTATAGGATAAGGGATAAATAATAGCTGCTCAGTGGAAGCTCACAAGGTAGGACAAAGTCATCAGGTCAAATTAAGTTCAAAGGGACAAACTCCTCCTTATAAAAGGTGGTATAATTGAATTGGTTAGGGACAGATGCTAGGGGGCAGGCAGATGCTGATTTTGGGTTAGAAAAGATGGAACCCGTGCATTGTTTAGTCAGAACTGTTCAAGTTTTGGCCTCGTTCAGATCTCGGGCTTTGTTGTCGACAATAAATCTCTACTGTGCTGAACTCTGAAGTCTCCCGGTGCCTGTTTGGAAAACTTAGACTCTGAGAAAAACTTAGACTCTGAAAAAAGCTCTGAATCTGGAAACAACTTTGACACTCTGGACTAACTTGGAAATTGGTAAAACTTAGTCTATGGCCCAAGTTGGGGGGGGTTTCCCTTCCACCAACATCACTGGAACAAAGCAAGATACAGCACACAGACTGCCTGTAGCTCCTTGTTTAGGGTGAGCTGATATTTGTTTCAGTACTTTTGGTGCTTAAGCAAAGTTATTTCTCATTTTCCACGTATCAATATGACTGAAATGAGGCCAAATCAGTTAGAGAGTTATAATATTGGTTTGGATACATTTTCTATCAAATACCAAGCCTAATATTGCTTGCCCATGTGTATAACTTACCTGACATACCCGTCAGATGGAAGAGATATCCAGGTGACTATGAGCAGAGTTTCCCCACATCTCCCTCACTACAGGAAGCAAATGCTCTGTGTGTTGATCCAATGCAGCATACAGCTGACTCTCAGGTGTTGGTGTTCTGTGAAAACATGACAAATACAATTGTCTTCAGTCAACACCCCTTCTCATCAAAAGCACACCAATAATAATATCTCAGTCTTTTGTAAACCTCTGCACGTTATGGTCACTGAATGGAGGCATGTGGCGAAGCTGCAGCAAGACTGTCACTGCACCTCCTGTCACTGTAAACAGTGTCGTGACTGCGCAAGTCAATGTGATCACTAGAATCACTTTTCACACTTATTAAGAGACATGATTATCCTTGTAAATATGCAATATTTGACTATTCTTTCTCTCTTCACTGTTGATCTATGTTCATTATACATGTAAACTACCATTATATGTGAGAGAAGTCATCATGACACTTCTATACATCCTTTGATATTGGTGTCCCCGAAGATCCAAATAACTACAACACTAACTTACTGTCTGGAAATTCAGTTATGCCCAATCCATGTTTGCTGTGAATACTATATTCAGTACATCACATGAGTGCTAGATGTAATGACGCTGACTGACAAAAGTCAGGCGCCTGGAATGAAGCAAGATACAGCACACAGACTATCAGTAGCTTGTTGTTTCGGGTGAGCTGATTCAGTACTTTTGGTACTTTTTAGCTCTTATCACGGCTTTCTCTCCTCTCCTCCCGAGGACATCGCCCCTCCCGCTGCGGGGCTTGGTTCACGGGGACCGAAGATCAGATGGGCAGCAATCACATCAACGCCTGCTTTAATCCATTTCCACGAATTTTTAGGTACCCCAGAATACAGAAATATACAAATACGCAATTTTAATCACAGGAAAAAATAACACATTTGACCTGCATGCAAAAACTGCATACTTTTTGACCCAAATTGGATGGGATGAGCATCCAATGCACGTCTGTAAAAGGGAGACTCCTGAAACTTTAAAAATGGCATGCCTGTTTTCCCTTCGCCAAAAATTTAGCACAATTTTGAAATGTTATTACTCCCCCTAGACAAGCTAGCATGATAAGGTTGACGGTACCGATGCGTTAATTCGTCTAGTTTCGTGTGATATCTGTATCTTCAATCTACGCATCTGCTTGCTAGCTAACAACGCAGAACAACACATGTTCGGCCCTTCTGGTCGAGAAAGTAAAATGTTCTTAATTTAAAACATAATTGTTGTAACCTTACCACCGCGGTGCGAGCCTCTGGCGTAGTCCATTAAAACTGAGTCGGGTGCCGACATCGTTAGAAGGACGATAGAGATCTTGTCGCTGGCTTTGATTGGCTGGCGGCGGTAGGATCAAAGCACATCGTCAGCGTCTTCGTTTACCGATGGCATCTGCCTGAAACTTGAACTTTTGAAAAATAACAGATTTCTATGTACTATCTATACATTATGTTAGGCTACATGTTATGTATAATAAATGACAGGATAATTTGAACACTGTATCATGTTTTGATGAGTTACTTTCGCACAGGCTTTTAGATTCATTTTAAATACTTGACTCAGTGTGATTCGACGCGGGTATTTGAAAAAATATGTAGTAGGCCTACAACTGACTGAAAATATCACCTCATATAACTGTACACGCACACATCTCTTATGCCATCACACAGCCTATATGCCAGTGGTCTGTGTATATTGTATCTATGTTATTTCATGTAGGATTCTCATCTCAGCATCATCAATATGCAGCATACTGTTGACATTAGTTGCCATAATCACCAGCATGTTGGCCTTTACAGGCCAGTCTGCCCTCAAATTCACATATTCCATGTACCTACTCACATAATTATTGCTCCCATTTAACAAATAAATATTGTCCTGTTCTTAACTGTCAATATCTACTGACGTATTGACGTGTTGACTATCCAACACCTCAATCTATATTTTTCATATCTCTTAAGGTATAAGGATAGTAAACATAGTTACTTACTGTAACTATACATAATTTTCTCACACTGTATATTTACGCTGGGCTAATCTCTGCATGGAACATGCATCACATTTCCATATAGGCTATGCTTTTCCAGAAGTTTCTTCAATTGTTTTCCCCAATCTTTAGGAGGTATTTTTTCTCCACCCAAGGAAAATCCACATATATATTGTAGAGATTGTAAAGGCCTTTATTTGGGATTTATGATGTTGGGCTATGTTAATAAAACTGATTTTACTTGACTTAGTTTTGCTTGACTTGAAGGCATGTGCATATACAGTTTATGTTTATAATCCAAGTGTATGACATATTAATCATCAGGTCACAAGTCATATTCTGATTTATTTTGGATATAATGATCCAAAATCATTTATTTTATTTAAGCTATGAAGGAATGATTGTAAACAAAACCTCATTTAACAAAACCAACCAAACCAGTTGATAAAATAACCCCTAGATAATTGATTCAACCAACACTTGGCAGCAGCAGCTCCTAATCCAGACAGAGATAAAGATTCCATGATTGATGTATTTAGGGTCATGTTCTTTGACTTCTCCAGTGCCTTCAACACCATCCAGCCGTCACTGCTCAGGGTGAAGCTGGAAAGAGCGGGAGTGGACTGTCACCTGGCTGCATGTACAACAGACTATCTCACCAACAGACCGCAGTACGTGAGGCTCCAGGACTGTGTGTCTGACATAGTGGTCTGCAGCACAGGGACCCCACAGGGGACAGTACTCTCCCCCTTCCTCTTCCCCCTGTACACCTCGGACTTCAGCTACAACTCTGGGAGCTGTCACCTCCAGAAGTTCTCCAATGACACGAAGGGCCAAAGTCGTCTCCACCTGCTGAGGAGACTGAGGTCCTTTGGAGTGTGCAGGATTCTGCTCTGGACTTTTAATGACTCTGTGGTGGCGTCTGCAGTCCTCTATGCAGTGGTCTGCTGGGGAGGAGGGAGCACGGAGAGGGACAGAAAGAGACTGAACAGGCTGGTCAGGAGGGCCGCTTCTGTCCAGGACTGCTCCCTGGACTCCATAGAGGAAGTGTATGAGAGGAGGACATTAACAAAATTCAAGTCCATCATGGACAACCCCTCTCACCCCCTGCACGAGACTGTGGGGGCCCTCAGCAGCTCATTCAGCAGCAGGCTGAGGCACCCACCCTGCAAGAAGGAACGCTACCGCAGGTCATTTCTCCCATCAGCCATCAGACTCTTTAACAGCAGCATCACTGGCTGATGTTAATACACTGTTTTTCCATCCATGTCATTCCATTCCTTCATTCCTGTCCATACCTGTACATTTCTGAACCAAAGTGTAAATATCCCATAGTGTAAATATTTATTTCATCACAGCCATATATTTATATTTATATTTATTTTGCTATTGCTATTTTTTCTTTTACTATTGCTTCTTTTCACTCTCCCTGTTCAGTTGTTGCTGCTGTAACATGAGAATTTCCCCCTATGGGGGATCAAATAAAGAAAAGTCTAAAAAGTCTAAAAGTCTTTAAATCTTGGGAACTGATGAGTAAACACTGTAAAAACAGAAAAGAAATAGAAGAAGCTTAATATGAGAATGAGTATGAGAGAATGAGAAATATATGAATTTCCCCCCATGGGGAATCAATAAAGTCCATCTCAACATGGCAATGGAAACAGCTAAAACAGAACCAACATGAAAGGACATTAATCAAAAGAGTCCCCAGCCTCGTTGTATCCCTCTCTCAATATGCTAACCCCCCTGAATATGAATCAGATGAAGAACTAATTGATTGGATGTTTCTGTTCTGATAAGACATTTTATTCTCATACACTGCCTAAAATCACCCTCACGACTATCTTCCCAGATGTTGATAATGTATCTTAGCAAATTCAAGCATGGAGGAAACGGTGTGCTTTTGAGTGGATAGAAAATTGCAAGTAAGGTTTTGATTCCATACATAGAGGACATAGTTCATAGTTCTGAGCAGATCAAATATGGTATGGAGTGATGGCATGTGAATTTAAGAAGACCTTTGCTGTGATAAAGAGAGGATAAGATGTAGAAGTGGATGACATATCCAAAACTATACAGGTTGTGCTACCTTTAATGTCAGTATTTTGAGATATAAGTTAGTTAAAAAAGTACACGGCCCGTGATTTGAAACTGTGTGAGGATTTAGCTGTGATTTCATGTACCACAGTAGAAAATACACTCTGTAATGTTTCAGTTTTACAGTAAAGTAAAATAAACCAAAAAAGAAGTCAAAAGAAAAAAGAGGTAAAATCTAAGTACGATCTAAAAGTGGACTTCAGTAAAATGCAAGAAAAGTCAAGCCTCGTGTGTTTATTGGAGGACTTCTGACTGTTAACTGGCTGTCTAGCTTTGCATAAGAGAATGCGCTGCAAGGTCAGTACATGGGTGTAACTGGCATTTGTCACTATAGTTAGAGACCAGGACATTGGGCCAAAGACGGCCTGACAGGACAAATATCAAAACATGAGAGAAGCTCAACTGCAAACTTACCCCTCTCCTCCACCAGCAGCCACTCTTTCATCCACCATACACACAGCAGCAGATGTCTGGAAGCAATCAACAGCAAGAGGCAGCTGCTGAGCAAAGACCTGCTAATCTGCTATGGAGGCAATAGGGAGACCGACAGTGGGACATTGATAAAGGTCAATATTTCAAAATAATAATAAATACTCCTCAATTCCATAACCATCTGAGATACCACAATTAAGTTTGTGTCTCAGGAAAAACGGTCCCATTTCTAATTGATACCGGAGCAACACTGTCATGTATAAGACAAATGGATTTGAAATTAGTAGACAATTCATCCAGTCTGTCTATAACAGTGATGTCCCACAAACAGAACCATTGTCTATTCCATTACACATAGAATTATATGATGTTAAACTCCAAAATCCATATGTTGTGAGTGCTACAACACTAATGTCTTTATTAGGACATGAGCTTACTGCAATTATTTTATGCTCACAAGATGGCCTTCAAATTCACATTCCTGTTCCATGTCAATTATTCTCTCGCAACATCAATGTAAAGAGTTTCCAGTGAAGAAGTTTACATTTGCCAGCCTCTTGTGTCAAAAATGAGCGTGTTTTGACGAAATAAGCCCAAAATGAACATTTGGTCTATTACCTATTCTAAGTGTTTCCAGTGAATAAGTTGTCATCTGCCAGCTTTTGGGAGCCTTTCCACCCACTATGTCAAAAATTACCTTCTTTTGATGAAAGAAGCCTAAAATTAACATTAAAAAAAGACTTGTTAGCAAGAGAAACATCATTTAAAGTATGTAAATCATCATGTCCAGAGAGTCCCCAGTTTCAAGTTCCTTGGGACACACATCTCCGCAGACCTCTCCTGGACTACACACACCTCCCCTGTCATCAGCAGGGCACAATAACGGCTCTATTTCCTGAGTAAGCTCAGGAGAGCGAGACTGCCCCAAAACCTTCTGGTGAACATTTGCTTGTGTACTGCATCACAGCATGGTATGGTAGCTGCACCAGGAAAGATCAGAATGGGTTGCAGAGGGTCATAAAGACGGCCCAACGCATCATAGGAACTCAACTCCCTGGCATTGGGACATTTACTTGGCCTGATGTCTCAGCAGGACCAAAACTTTTGACCTTCTTACAATACAGACATTTGTATCAGACAGCATGTGAGAGCTCAGAATCAGCATTTGCTATGTAGAGACAAACTAGTCAGAGAAACTGTCAGAGGACTCACAGATACATAGGCTGGTCTGAGGTAGGTATGGCCCTGCCTCATCACTGCTGTATTGTGACCACACGCAGTTCACGTGGATAGAGCATGAGTGGCACAGCAAACAGGGAGGGATAGGGGAGGGGACTCAGGTTAAATGCTGTTCCCACCTATTCTCAATGTGCACAATGTAGAAATTCGCATTTAACAGATTGTCAGTGGAAATTTCACCTCAATTGTAAAAAATCTGTCTATATTCTATTCATCTATATTCATACATATATGTAGGGTGGATGTGGCTGAGAGGTGGAGTGAGACATTTGCATCTGTCAGCTTGTGAGGATAAATTTCACATAAAAAAGAAGTCTAGACTTCCAGTGTCATGGCGTAGGGGAAAGGACAAGCTCGGTGCCAGCTCTCCAAGTTTAGACAGATTCGCCACTAAAAACTCGAAATTTGACGACTTTTTTGATTGTTAAGACACATTTGGTGAGAGAGGAAGCATATAAGGCTCGAAAATGTCTAAAACGCGGGATAAGAACACTTCGTCATCGAAAACTAGCATAGCAGTGGAGCAGGCTAATGCTAACCTTAGCAAACCCAATACGAGCGCAAACGACCTGCTCGCAGCTATCGAATCTCTCAAAACCGAGATGAAACAGGACAATGACAAAGTGAGAAGGGATATCTCCTCCCTACAGCAGGAGCTGAGCGGCAAACTGGATAATATAGCTGAGGACATGAGAGGCCTCACAAACAGAATGGACGAAACGGAGACCCGGGTGGAGCATGTTGAAGACATGACATTGGAACTGACTCACGCGCTGATAGACAGTTTGAAGCAACAGAGGGTCAGTACCAAAAGATTAAAAAAGTGCTGAAGGAGAGAGGCATACCCTTTCAAACGCCTTACACAAATATCCGGATTCACTGGGAGGACGGATCTCGCGTGTACAAGACCGCGCACGAAGCCGGCCTTGAACTCCGTAAGCGGGGACTCCAGGTGGAAGTGCCAGCAGCGAATACCGAAGACGAAGCGGAGGTGAGGCTGCAGCGGTTGCTGGGATGGCAGCGAGAAGAGGGACCTTCGAGGGAGCAGCATACGGCGCTAAGAGCAAAAGAGAGACTGAGGGAGTTCCAAAGATCCGGCGAAATATGATTCCTACAACAGACATCTTCCGTATAGGAATTCACACTCATATGGAGTGAAGAAGAACGAAGAGTAACGTTGGACATTAGGGATGGAGGCTTCTTTTAATCCTTCTAAACCTGAAGTAGGGCCCTCCCCAAACGGGGGACACTACCCTAGACCTGCCAACAGGGTCAAGGTGGGACAGACATTTATCCCATTGGGTGGGAGTCAGGTATTGTTCAGTTGTTATTGTTTTCAAGAAATTGTTCTAAGTTCATGTTCGTTGGTGGGGTCTACTGTCATTATATATATTCATCATGAGTGGGATGGCTAAATTGAACATTGTGTCAATAAATGTAAATGGTCTTGGTAACGCAATCAAAAGAAGCAGGCTGATAGCAAAATTAAAAAGGTATAAAGTACAGGTAGCATTTATCCAAGAAACTCATTTGCCAAAAGAAGAACATGAAAAATTTAAAAAGTTCGGATACATAAATTCATTCTTCTGCTCATACAAAAACAGTCGGAGGAGAGGAGTAATCACCTTAGTCTCTAACTCTGTTAATTTTGAAGTTGTGGAGGAAGATTATGATAAAGAAGGTAGTGTTTGTTAAAGGAAGGATTGATAATACTATTGTTACTTTAATTAATGTTTACTGTCCACCAGACGGAGATCGGAAATTCCTTAAATTATTATTTGACAAGATTACAACTAAAAGTGAGGGAATTTTAATTTGCAGTGGTGATTGGAACACAATTTTAAATCAGACCAAGGACACAACTAGTACAAGAATATATAAAAACAATAAATCTAAAGACGTGAAAAGGATAATAAAAGAGGCGAGCCTGTGTGATGTGTGGAGAGCTCATCATCCTCTAGAGAGAGATTATACTCATTATTAAGCAGCTCATAAGGTTCATTCACGGATTGACTTTTTTCTGATGAACAATAATGACAGACATCGGGTCATAGACTGCAGCATAGGAATAGCTGATATCTCCGATCACAATAGTATACATCTAACCATACATTTAGATACCCCAAAAATAGCCACACAAATAGATGAAAGGCAAATTGAGGAGTACCTGGCTAAATTGGACCTTCCCTCTATAGGGACTACACAGAATGAGATACTGTCTAAACCGATCACTAAAGAAGAACTTGAAAAGGCAATCAATAGATTAAAAAATAATAAAAGTCCAGGGAGCGATGGTTATCCCAATAAGGTCTTTAAAGAAGATTTAACCCCCTTGATGTTAAATTCATTTAACTGGATACTCAAACAGGCAAAAAGTCCTCCTTCTTGGAAGGAGGCTATTATATCCGTTATACCAAAAGAGGGGGAAAATTTAGAGTATTGTGAGTCTTATCGCCCAATCTCTATCCTAAATGTTGATTATAAATTGTTCACATCTATAATTGCTAGAAGATTAGAGTTTCTTCCTGATTTAATAGACGAAGACCAAACGGGATTTATAAAGGGACGTCAAACACAGGACAACATACGACGGACATTACATATAATTCATGAAGCTAAAAAACAAAACATTGCCACAGCTTTAGTCAGCCTTGATGCGGAAAAGGCTTTTGATCGGGTCTGCTGGACCTATCTCTTTGCAGTTTTGAAGCGAATGGGATTTAATGATACCTTAATTCAGTGCATAAAAGCCTTGTATAACGAGCCACAGGCAAGAATCAAAATAAATGGCGACCTGTCTGATAGTTTTGGGCTCTTTAGAGGTACTAGGCAGGGCTGCTGTTTAAGCCCCGCCCTCTTTGCCTTGTATATAGAACCCTTGGCACAGCATATACGGCAAACGTCAGAGCTGAAAGGAGTAATAGTAGCTAAAGAAGAACAAAGAATAGGCCTCTTTGCAGATGATATTATAATATACCTCCAAAACCCTGATGAGTCATTCCCTAAACTTCTAAAAATTTTTAAAGACTTTGGTAAATTATCTGGATATAAATTAAATGTTACAAAAACTCAAATACTATGTATTAATTATAGACCAGCCGAACTAATTAGACAAAAATACAAACTTGCATGGGATTCAGATCAAATAAAATATTTAGGGGTAAATTTGACTAAAGAATTTAATACATTATATGAAGTTAATTATGGCAAAATAAATACAGAAATCCAAAAAGACTTGACAAAATGGACAAACTTGGTTCTAGATCTCAGCTCAAGAATAGAGGTGATAAAAATGAATGTATTGCCTCGGTTGATGTATTTTTTCAATTCTTTACCAGTCCATATTCCAGATGCACAGTTCGCTAAATGGGATAAACAAGTGAGTAGGTTTATTTGGAACGGTTCAAAACCAAGAGTAAGGTTTAAAACGCTTCAACTTGAGAAAAAGAAAGGAGGTCTTTCCCTCACAAATTTAAAGGAATACTTCTTAGCTGCTCAGTTGAGATATGTGATTAATTGGTGCGCAGAAGAATATTATTCCAAATGGAAACATATCGAACTTAACTATGATACATGCCAACCTCAATCGAGACTCGGTGATAAAGATTGTGCACGGCCTAAAGAGGTAAATCCTATAATTGAAACAACCCTTAAGATTTGGTGGGACATAGTGAATAAATCCAAGTTGGAAGGAGACTGTAAACTGTTGGTATGGCCCCTACATTCCCCTAAATTTAGAAGTGGTCAGCTTGACGATACCTTTAAAAGATGGGTGGAAAAGGGAATCACAGCCGTGTGTACCCTAACTGAAGGGAGAATGTTTAAATCTTTTGAGAAAGTAAAAGTCGAATTTAACTTAAATAACTCAGACCTGTTTAGGTACTTCCAATTAAGACACTTTTTCAACTCAGACATAAGGACTCACTTTTCAAAAGAGGGCAGTGAACTAATTGAAATGGTGACAGGGGCTTTCAGAAGATTGCCATCAAAAATTGTATCCAAACTATATAAATGTCTACACAATAGTAATGGGTATAACTCCATATATGTAAAACAAAAGTGGGAAGCTGAATTACAACTTAAACTGTCAGAGGATGACTGGCATTCTGTTTGCCTTTTACAGCACGTTTCAACCAGCTCCAGACAGTGGAGGGAATACGGATGGAAAAACATAATTAGATATTTTATTACACCACATATCAAAAGTAAACAGCTCAAAATTTTACAACCGTGCTGGAGACTATGTGGTAGTATGGATGCCAGTCATTCTCATATATTCTGGACCTGTTCAAATGTAAGACCTTTTTGGGAGAATATTGCAAAAGTAATGGAGGAAATATTTTGCTACAAAATATCAAACGATCCAGGGACTATGTATTTTGGACTGCCAGCAAAAGAGGAGGTACGTAAGGAGGACGCCTACCTCTACAGAGTGATCTTGTTGGCCTGTAAGAAAACTATTACAAGAAACTGGATGAAGAGTGATATTTTAACTGTAACACAGTGGAGAGAAATTATGAACGAAATCTATGTGATGGAAAGGATGACTCATTATTTAAGACTGAATCTGGGCAAATTTGAGAAAAGATGGGAAAAATGGACACACTATATAACACAGGCATCTCCAACCAGTACTTTTTAAGCTCTTTCTTGGTGGGTTGCCAAAAGCCTTCTCTGAATGCGCATGCGCTTGATTTGTCTCATTTTTATACAGTCTGCAAACATTAACATAAACTCAGTAATATAGAAGAACAAATCTTTTGTAACATTCTACAAATTGGCTGAAAATATCTATCTGCAGGTAAACGCATCCTTGATCACACAGCTACACAAGAGTTTTCGAGATGACGCTCTTGCTGTGTAAAAGTAGCTCAAAGCTTGAAAAAGGTTGGAGACCCTGACTCACTGAATTTGTAAGGTTTCTATTCTGACAGTAGCGCCCCACTACATTTGTTATCTTTTTGTTTTTTGTCTGTTCTTTTTGTCTGTAGAAAATAAAAAACATAAATAAAGAGTATAAAAAAAAAAAAAAAAAGTCTATATTCTCCATCCATCCATCCATTATCTTCTGCTTATCCGAGGTGGAAACAGGTCAAGCTTCAGACTCTGCCTCCTCCACAGAGGACGTGTTGGTTGGGTTCAGGAGTTCCTCAAAGTGTTCTGTCAAACCTCAGCAAACCCTCACTATAGGTGTACTGTGTCTGTCTGGCAGCCTCACCCGCCATCTGATCCAACTCACCACCAGGTGGTGATCAGTTGACAGCTCTGCACCTCTCTTCACCCGAGTGTCTGTTGTATCTTCTCTGATGCCAATGATGTGCAGTTGATGAAAGGAAACAATGAACACAACTATAATCATATGCCCTAAAGGCACATACCAGACACTACATATCAGACACCACATGTCCACATACGGCCACAGATCTGATGACACGACCACAAAGTCGATCATAGATATTTGGCCTAAGGTGGTCTGGTACCATGTATACTTATGAACCTCCCTATGCTCGAACATGGTGTTTGTTATGGCCAAACCATGCCTAGCACAGAAGTCCAATAACAAAGCACCACTCTGGTTCAGATCAGGCAACCCGTTCCAAAAATGATCGAATGCCCATTTGCTATCTAGAGACAACCTAGTCAGAAACTTTATTCAAAACATGTTATTTGTCATCCCCAACTATTCTCAGTTATTGCAAGAAGAAGATGCAAGAAGTATGCATAGTCTTCATTGGTCATCAAAATGACACTTATAAAAATATAAAAATAAGAGGTAAAGATCAATGAAATGTAATCTATCTATCTATCTATCTATCTATCTTCAGAATTCAAATATCTTCAGATTCAGAATCTCCAAGACGAGATCACATCACACTTTGCAAGGGCATTAAGCTAATGGAGGAAAACTTGCAATGAGAGATATTCTTGATGATGACCTGTATAAGCACTTCTTTGTGTTTATTGTAGCTATGGGCATTCTGTAATGTCCAAAACTCATGACAGATCACAGTGCTTATGCCCAGCTTCTAAAAGTCAGAAAAACTAGCTAGGGTCCTCTTGGGATGACGTCATGATGTACAATACATGCAGTCTTGATTATGCAAGGAAATATGGGAGGCAGGACAACTGCAGCACATTCCAGTTTGGAAAACTGACTTCATGGCATCAAATGGCTGGTGTGGGTTGGGAAGTATGTACGTTTTTATTAGACTTCAATTCAATTCAGTTGTAACCCATAGAAGATAATCCACAATGAGTACCATGATCCACAAATTTCCCTTAAATTAACCCTTTTTCTTTCCACTGACATGTGTTTTTCTATTTATGTTGTGTAGAGATCAATTTGCAATTGCGCATAATATGCATACGCACTTACTCAACACAAAGTAGTTTTTTATACATTTGTACATGTGAAACATGCACATTTGTAGATTGTTTTCTGTCAGCGGTTAACGTGTTTGACGTCCCCCCAATTTGTTTGCAGATTTTTGTCCCATTTGTACTGCAGCAAATCTGTTGAATAAATCTACATATGTGAGGTGCAGTTACTAGCTGCAAGCAGCAGATGGGGACATTCATTTACATGAGCTGACAATACAGCCTGCTGTGGAAGAAAGCTAATACACAAGTCTTGTTTTGATTACTTGATTTATCAAGTCATAGAAGTACTTTAGTCTGATTATACTGCGCTCATGACTTAGTTACTTTGGGATGTGTATGATGATATAGATGCATATGACCTAACACAGGCCAGAGTTTTTTATTGTACTTTTTGTTCTTTGAACTGTTAGCTTTGTGTTGTATCCGAAGGTCTGCCATTTTACTTCCCAGTCTAGAATCCTTGTCACGTAAATGTTTTCAAACGACCAATTATTTGTGGGGATGTTCTATATTTGTTCCTTATCCTTATCCATTGAAACCATTTCTCTCTCCTCCTATCTCAGTGTTGCGGGATGGAGACCCCCAGCATGGACCATAGACTGCGTGTTTGTCCTCTTTTTTCTTGGTTCAAAGTTTTTCAAAGTCTTCAAAAATCACATTATTCAAAAAGGCACCAGGAGACTTCAGAATTCAGTGCAGTACAGATTTATTGTCGACAACAAAGCCAGAGACCTGAACAAGATCAAACCTTGAACAGTTCTACAAGATCAAATCTTGAACAGCTCCAACACATAATACAAGGTCATTCTTTTTATAGCCCTAAATCTTGGCAGGATGATGACATTTGCCTGTCCCCTTATCTTGAGTTATTATAATATTGTTTATACACCATTAAAGCTTATTCTTCACAATCTACTCAGAGGTCCAGGCACAGTTTGCTTCTCAGAGTCACATCTCCTTTACACTGCCCTGGCACGCCCTCCTTGTTATTATTTTTTTTTAATCTGCAGCACACCCTGCTGACACCATTAGGTTCTAATTCCATCTCAAGTATTCACTCCAGTTCACACCATTAGATTCTGGTTTCTTCTTACTGCATTTTTTAAAAACAAAGTGTAAAATGATATATTTGGTTACACTCATGTTCTAACACACTAATTTTGGTTGGTTACATATTCCACCACACCTGTTAGTTGATTAGAACACCTTATGTCAGCCTTAGTCATTGTGTTTCATATCTTAATCAATTCATATTAGGTTAACCAGAGTATTAGGTTACGCATTCGAATCAACACATTATTAATCAATACATTATGTAATATTCACACAATGTGATATCTCAATATTTGATACCACACTAGTCTCAGCTTCTTGATTTTCCTGAACTTGGAATTGTCATGTTGTCATCTTCATTGCCTTCTGCACTAAAATTTGAATCTAGGGCAGCACACAACATGCTATCGTCATTTATCAGGATTGGCTTTTTTATGAACATGCCTACCTTAGTTAGGACTCCCTGCATGAACTGGATGTCAGCCACCACCATGGTGGACCTGGATTCACATTCGTGTCGGATTTCCTCCTTCATCTGTGTGCACTAGCATAGCAGTGCAGCTTTTGTTTAGCTGCCCTGCAACTTCATCATGACAAGACTGTTTGGTGGCACGTTAGTGAACTCCATTTTCAAAACTCTGAACTGAAATTAGTCAGTTTAACACAATTTAATAAACAAATAAGGCCTGCATGCCTGTGATAAAACTAACTGTAAACCTGTTAGTTTTGGTTTATTCTTTGGTTTATTATTATATCATTGTTTTCTTGTCAAGTGCATCTGTTCAATTTTTGACAAGAAATTTAGATTTAGTCTTAGTTGCTTCCTGAAAATTGTAGTTGTCTTTAAGTCACAGTTTAGTCTTTGTGTATTGTTCCTCCTTTGCTTTAATGTTCATTGAGTTTGATTATTGTGATGTGTTGTAGTTAACTGTGCAGCCCTAAGATTAAGCTGAGTTTGCTCACACAGACACCGGGTCTTGCAGTTTTACAGATAGGCCTCAACCAAGAGAGAGAGTTAAGCTTACAGCTACAGCACATAGCTTTCCTTTGTCTGCCTCCCACCCACACACCAAGGAGTTTCGTGGCCATTTTGTAGGGGGTCACCATTTGGTTCTCCCACCTTTTGTAGTCTTCCATGCTACATTCCTTTGCATATTCACTTGTACACACCCCCCCTCAAACATGTACTCTCCCTATTGTTGGTTAGGGCGGCTGTGGCTCAGAGGTAGAGTGGGTCATCCATCAATCGGAAGGTCACTGGTTTGATCCCCAGCCCTATGAGTCTGCATGTCGAAGTGTCCTTAGGCAAGACACTGAACCTGTGAATGAGACAGAATAGTCTCTTCCAATTTAGATTCCTCCTGAATGAGGATGTAATGTAAAAGTGCTTTAAATCATGGAAAATAACATTTAATAATAATTTGGATCAAGTTTTACTGATGAGTTTGTGTGCTGATAGCTTAAATGCAGTTTGATCTCCTCTCTTTGAATTAAGAATGAATTATCCCTTAAGGATAAATTATATAGTCAGTGGATGTATGGATGGATTATTTATTTTCTCAATTCTTTTCGCTTGTGGTTGTGTGCTTTGAGATACTTTTTCCCCATGTCAAGTGCTAGATGTTTAAGTTTGAATTTGAACACTTGGCATGTCAAGCCTAATAACATTTGGGAATTTAATTACTAAATCTCATAATAAATTGTTCAAAATTAAGATATTTTCCGATGTCTGCAATTGCTAATTAGACAGTGGGTCATTAGAAGGATGTTGAAATCTTGCACTTCTTTATAAAACATCTTTACATGAGGTCTAATTTACATACACTATATTGCCAAAAGTATTGGCTCACCTGCCTTGACTCGCATATGAACTTAAGTGACATCCCATTCTTAAACCATAGGGTTTAATATGACGTCGGTCCACCCTTTGCAGCTACAACAGCTTCAACTCTTCTGGGAAGGCTTTCCACAAGGTTTAGGAGTGTGTTTATGTGAATTTTTGTCCGTCATTTTACATGGCCTACCACTTCGTGGCTGAGTTGCTGTTGTTCCCAATCGCTTCCACTTTGTCATAATACCACTGACAGTTGACTGTGGAATATTTAGGAGCGAGGAAATTTCACGACTGGACTTGTTGCACAGGTGGCATCCTATCACAGTACCACGCTAGAATTCACTGAGCTCCTGAGAGCGACCCATTCTTTCACAAATGTTTGTAGAAACAGTATGCATGCCTTGGTGCTTGATTTTATACACCTGTGGCCATGGAAGGGATTGGACACCTGATTTCAATTATTTGGATGGGTGAATACTTTTGGCAATATAGTGTATCTAAGATGTAAGCCAGCAGTCGAATCTTGAACATTGATTATGCCCGAAGAGTTGACTCATGAGCTTGAGCTTGTGAAATAAGCTAATTTTCAGCAGATTTGAGACTGCTTGCCACAATCTTTCAGATATAAAATTTGGCACTGTTCACTCTAAGAATGGTAAATAATGTAAATACTTAATGTTAACATAGTTTTATGATCAACTTTTACTGCATAATTTTTCTCTGAATAGCAAATGTTCATTTCGAGCCTTCTTGGTGAGATAAGTTTTTGACAGTTGATGTGAAACAAACAAGCAGTCAGATATAAATTTCAGAATTATATACTATGAGACTGGTAAAGGAAGGAGGCTCACATAGTTTAGATGAAGGTGTACTGGTGTGTCCCAATAGCACATGTGCATTGTGAGCTTCTCTCGCTGAAATTGTTTCTTTTTGTGGTGGAAACGGTTGTGCCACAAGCTGTCACTTACAAATCCCTGCACTGCACTGAGAATGTTAAAGGATGAATTAAGTTTCAGTTACTTTTTTTGTGACATGCTCAGAATGGTAAATAATGAGGGTTAATGGATTGATATGTCCAAAACTTGTGCGACCCCCTGCAATTTCTTTTACTATTATTCATTATTTACTATCATTCAATCATATTAACTATGCCACAGGTAAATACTGTTGACATTATTTAACACTATATCGCTCCCTCCTACATTGATCCCTGATCAACTATGTGACTTTATTCTCAGTCCAGGTTGCCATAACTCCACTAAATCTTCACATAGCAAATAGTTGTTTAAAGCCTTATTAAAGTACTGATGTATGTGGTAAATCGGCCAGCAAACAGCTGTCAGCCAAAACAGTGGAGGAGGGGGGATTTGAAAAAAACCTTGACCGCGGGGTCAAGGAAATTTCCGTTTTTGAAGCCGACACCAAACTGCCTCTTTTTGGTCTGATCCGCCTCCAAACCCGTTGGAAAACAGGTATTGATCACTTTTAATGTGGTAAATCGGCCAGCAAACAGCTGTCAGCCAAAACAGCTGTCAGCTAAAACAGTGGAGGAGGGGGGATTTGAAAAAAACCTTGACCGCGGGGTCAAGGAAGTTTTTGGAGCCGACACCAAACTGCCTCTTTTTGGTCTGATCCGCCTCCAAACCCGTTGGAAAACAGGTATTGATCACTTTTAATGTGGTAAATCGGCCAGCAAACAGCTGTCAGCCAAAACAGTGGAGGAGGGGGGATTTGAAAAAAACCTTGACCGCGGGGTCAAGGAAATTTCCGTTTTTGGAGCCGACACCAAACTGCCTCTTTTTGGTCTGATCCGCCTCCAAACCCGTTGGAAAACAGGTATTGATCACTTTTAATGTGGTAAATCGGCCAGCAAACAGCTGTCAGCCAAAACAGTGGAGGAGGGGGGATTTGAAAAAAACCTTGACCGCGGGGTCAAGGAAATTTCCGTTTTTGGAGCCGACACCAAACTGCCTCTTGTTGGTCTGATCCGCCTCCAAACCCGTTGGAAAACAGGTATTGATCACTTTTAATGTGGTAAATCGGCCAGCAAACAGCTGTCAGCCAAAACAGCTGTCAGCTAAAACAGTGGAGGAGGGGGGATTTGAAAAAAACCTTGACCGCGGGGTCAAGGAAGTTTTTGGAGCCGACACCAAACTGCCTCTTTTTGGTCTGATCCGCCTCCAAACCCGTTGGAAAACAGGTATTGATCACTTTTAATGTGGTAAATCGGCCAGCAAACAGCTGTCAGCCAAAACAGTGGAGGAGGGGGGATTTGAAAAAAACCTTGACCGCGGGGTCAAGGAAATTTCCGTTTTTGGAGCCGACACCAAACTGCCTCTTTTTGGTCTGATCCGCCTCCAAACCCGTTGGAAAACAGGTATTGATCACTTTTAATGTGGTAAATCGGCCAGCAAACAGCTGTCAGCCAAAACAGCTGTCAGCTAAAACAGTGGAGGAGGGGGGATTTGAAAAAAACCTTGACCGCGGGGTCAAGGAAGTTTTTGGAGCCGACACCAAACTGCCTCTTTTTGGTCTGATCCGCCTCCAAACCCGTTGGAAAACAGGTATTGATCACTTTTAATGTGGTAAATCGGCCAGCAAACAGCTGTCAGCCAAAACAGTGGAGGAGGGGGGATTTGAAAAAAACCTTGACCGCGGGGTCAAGGAAATTTCCGTTTTTGGAGCCGACACCAAACTGCCTCTTTTTGGTCTGATCCGCCTCCAAACCCGTTGGAAAACAGGTATTGATCACTTTTAATGTGGTAAATCGGCCAGCAAACAGCTGTCAGCCAAAACAGTGGAGGAGGGGGGATTTGAAAAAAACCTTGACCGCGGGGTCAAGGAAATTTCCGTTTTTGGAGCCGACACCAAACTGCCTCTTTTTGGTCTGATCCGCCTCCAAACCCGTTGGAAAACAGGTATTGATCACTTTTAATGTGGTAAATCGGCCAGCAAACAGCTGTCAGCCAAAACAGTGGAGGAGGGGGGATTTGAAAAAAACCTTGACCGCGGGGTCAAGGAAATTTCCGTTTTTGGAGCCGACACCAAACTGCCTCTTTTTGGTCTGATCCGCCTCCAAACCCGTTGGAAAACAGGTATTGATCACTTTTAATGTGGTAAATCGGCCAGCAAACAGCTGTCAGCCAAAACAGCTGTCAGCTAAAACAGTGGAGGAGGGGGGATTTGAAAAAAACCTTGACCGCGGGGTCAAGGAAGTTTTTGGAGCCGACACCAAACTGCCTCTTTTTGGTCTGATCCGCCTCCAAACCCGTTGGAAAACAGGTATTGATCACTTTTAATGTGGTAAATCGGCCAGCAAACAGCTGTCAGCCAAAACAGTGGAGGAGGGGGGATTTGAAAAAAACCTTGACCGCGGGGTCAAGGAAATTTCCGTTTTTGGAGCCGACACCAAACTGCCTCTTTTTGGTCTGATCCGCCTCCAAACCCGTTGGAAAACAGGTATTGATCACTTTTAATGTGGTAAATCGGCCAGCAAACAGCTGTCAGCCAAAACAGCTGTCAGCTAAAACAGTGGAGGAGGGGGGATTTGAAAAAAACCTTGACCGCGGGGTCAAGGAAGTTTTTGGAGCCGACACCAAACTGCCTCTTTTTGGTCTGATCCGCCTCCAAACCCGTTGGAAAACAGGTATTGATCACTTTTAATGTGGTAAATCGGCCAGCAAACAGCTGTCAGCCAAAACAGTGGAGGAGGGGGGATTTGAAAAAAACCTTGACCGCGGGCTCAAGGAAATTTCCGTTTTTGGAGCCGACACCAAACTGCCTCTTTTTGGTCTGATCCGCCTCCAAACCCGTTGGAAAACAGGTATTGATCACTTTTAATGTGGTAAATCGGCCAACAAACAGCTGTCAGCCAAAACAGTGGAGGAGGGGGGATTTGAAAAAAACCTTGACCGCGGGGTCAAGGAAATTTCCGTTTTTGGAGCCGACACCAAACTGCCTCTTTTTGGTCTGATCCGCCTCCAAACCCGTTGGAAAACAGGTATTGATCACTTTTAATGTGGTAAATCGGCCAGCAAACAGCTGTCAGCCAAAACAGTGGAGGAGAGGGGATTTGAAAAAAACCTTGACCGCGGGGTCAAGGAAATTTCCGTTTTTGGAGCCGACACCAAACTGCCTCTTTTTGGTCTGATCCGCCTCCAAACCCGTTGGAAAACAGGTATTGATCACTTTTAATGTGGTAAATCGGCCAGCAAACAGCTGTCAGCCAAAACAGTGGAGGAGGGGGGATTTGAAAAAAACCTTGACCGCGGGGTCAAGGAAATTTCCGTTTTTGGAGCCGACACCAAACTGCCTCTTTTTGGTCTGATCCGCCTCCAAACCCGTTGGAAAACAGGTATTGATCACTTTTAATGTGGTAAATCGGCCAGCAAACAGCTGTCAGCCAAAACACCTGTCAGCTTAAACGGTGGAGGAGGGGGGATTTGAAAAAAACCTTGACCGCGGGGTCAAAGAACTTTTTGGAGCCGACACCAAACTGCCTCTTTTTGGTCTGATCCGCCTCCAAACCCGTTGGAAAACAGGTATTGATCACTTTTAATGTGGTAAATCGGCCAGCAAACAGCTGTCAGCCAAAACAGTGGAGGAGGGGGGATTTGAAAAAAACCTTGACCGCGGGGTCAAGGAAATTTCCGTTTTTGGAGCCGACACCAAACTGCCTCTTTTTGGTCTGATCCGCCTCCAAACCCGTTGGAAAACAGGTATTGATCACGTTTAATGTGGTAAATCGGCCAGCAAACAGCTGTCAGCCAAAACAGCTGTCAGCTTAAACGGTGGAGGAGGGGGGATTTGAAAAAAACCTTGACCGCGGGGTCAAAGAACTTTTTGGAGCCGACACCAAACTGCCTCTTTTTGGTCTGATCCGCCTCCAAACCCGTTGGAAAACAGGTATTGATCACTTTTAATGTGGTAAATCGGCCAGCAAACAGCTGTCAGCCAAAACAGTGGAGGAGGGGGGATTTGAAAAAAACCTTGACCGCGGGGTCAAGGAAATTTCCGTTTTTGGAGCCGACACCAAACTGCCTCTTTTTGGTCTGATCCGCCTCCAAACCCGTTGGAAAACAGGTATTGATCACTTTTAATGTGGTAAATCGGCCAGCAAACAGCTGTCAGCCAAAACAGTGGAGGAGGGGGGATTTGAAAAAAACCTTGACCGCGGGGTCAAGGAAATTTCCGTTTTTGGAGCCGACACCAAACTGCCTCTTTTTGGTCTGATCCGCCTCCAAACCCGTTGGAAAACAGGTATTGATCACTTTTAATGTGGTAAATCGGCCAGCAAACAGCTGTCAGCCAAAACAGTGGAGGAGGGGGGATTTGAAAAAAACCTTGACCGCGGGGTCAAGGAAATTTCCGTTTTTGGAGCCGACACCAAACTGCCTCTTTTTGGTCTGATCCGCCTCCAAACCCGTTGGAAAACAGGTATTGATCACTTTTAATGTGGTAAATCGGCCAGCAAACAGCTGTCAGCCAAAACAGTGGAGGAGGGGGGATTTGAAAAAAACCTTGACCGCGGGGTCAAGGAAATTTCCGTTTTTGGAGCCGACACCAAACTGCCTCTTTTTGGTCTGATCCGCCTCCAAACCCGTTGGAAAACAGGTATTGATCACTTTTAATGTGGTAAATCGGCCAGCAAACAGCTGTCAGCCAAAACAGTGGAGGAGGGGGGATTTGAAAAAAACCTTGACCGCGGGGTCAAGGAAATTTCCGTTTTTGGAGCCGACACCAAACTGCCTCTTTTTGGTCTGATCCGCCTCCAAACCCGTTGGAAAACAGGTATTGATCACTTTTAATGTGGTAAATCGGCCAGCAAACAGCTGTCAGCCAAAACAGAGGAGGAGGGGGGATTTGAAAAAAACCTTGACCGCAGGGTCAAGGAAATTTCCGTTTTTGGAGCCGACACCAAACTGCCTCTTTTTGGTCTGATCCGCCTCCAAACCCGTTGGAAAACAGGTATTGATCACTTTTAATGTGGTAAATCGGCCAGCAAACAGCTGTCAGCCAAAACAGTGGAGGAGGGGGGATTTGAAAAAAACCTTGACCGCGGGGTCAAGGAAATTTCCGTTTTTGGAGCCGACACCAAACTGCCTCTTTTTGGTCTGATCCGCCTCCAAACCCGTTGGAAAACAGGTATTGATCACTTTTAATGTGGTAAATCGGCCAGCAAACAGCTGTCAGCCAAAACAGTGGAGGAGGGGGGATTTGAAAAAAACCTTGACCGCGGGGTCAAGGAAATTTCCGTTTTTGGAGCCGACACCAAACTGCCTCTTTTTGGTCTGATCCGCCTCCAAACCCGTTGGAAAACAGGTATTGATCACTTTTAATGTGGTAAATCGGCCAACAAACAGCTGTCAGCCAAAACAGTGGAGGAGGGGGGATTTGAAAAAAACCTTGACCGCGGGGTCAAGGAAATTTCCGTTTTTGGAGCCGACACCAAACTGCCTCTTTTTGGTCTGATCCGCCTCCAAACCCGTTGGAAAACAGGTATTGATCACTTTTAATGTGGTAAATCAGCCAGCAAACAGCTGTCAGCCAAAACAGTGGAGGAGGGGGGATTTGAAAAAAACCTTGACCGCGGGGTCAAGGAAATTTCCGTTTTTGGAGCCGACACCAAACTGCCTCTTTTTGGTCTGATCCGCCTCCAAACCCGTTGGAAAACAGGTATTGATCACTTTTAATGTGGTAAATCGGCCAGCAAACAGCTGTCAGCCAAAACAGTGGAGGAGGGGGGATTTGAAAAAAACCTTGACCGCGGGGTCAAGGAAATTTCCGTTTTTGGAGCCGACACCAAACTGCCTCTTTTTGGTCTGATCCGCCTCCAAACCCGTTGGAAAACAGGTATTGATCACTTTTAATGTGGTAAATCGGCCAGCAAACAGCTGTCAGCCAAAACAGTGGAGGAGGGGGGATTTGAAAAAAACCTTGACCGCGGGGTCAAGGAAATTTCCGTTTTTGGAGCTGACACCAAACTGCCTCTTTTTGGTCTGATCCGCCTCCAAACCCGTTGGAAAACAGGTATTGATCACTTTTAATGTGGTAAATCGGCCAGCAAACAGCTGTCAGCCAAAACAGTGGAGGAGGGGGGATTTGAAAAAAACCTTGACCGCGGGGTCAAGGAAATTTCCGTTTTTGGAGCCGACACCAAACTGCCTCTTTTTGGTCTGATCCGCCTCCAAACCCGTTGGAAAACAGGTATTGATCACTTTTAATGTGGTAAATCGGCCAGCAAACAGCTGTCAGCCAAAACAGTGGAGGAGGGGGGATTTGAAAAAAACCTTGACCGCGGGGTCAAGGAAATTTCCGTTTTTGGAGCCGACACCAAACTGCCTCTTTTTGGTCTGATCCGCCTCCAAACCCGTTGGAAAACAGGTATTGATCACTTTTAATGTGGTAAATCGGCCAGCAAACAGCTGTCAGCCAAAACAGTGGAGGAGGGGGGATTTGAAAAAAACCTTGACCGCGGGGTCAAGGAAATTTCCGTTTTTGGAGCCGACACCAAACTGCCTCTTTTTGGTCTGATCCGCCTCCAAACCCGTTGGAAAACAGGTATTGATCACTTTTAATGTGGTAAATCGGCCAGCAAACAGCTGTCAGCCAAAACAGTGGAGGAGGGGGGATTTGAAAAAAACCTTGACCGCGGGGTCAAGGAAATTTCCGTTTTTGGAGCCGACACCAAACTGCCTCTTTTTGGTCTGATCCGCCTCCAAACCCGTTGGAAAACAGGTATTGATCACTTTTAATGTGGTAAATCGGCCAGCAAACAGCTGTCAGCCAAAACAGTGGAGGAGGGGGGATTTGAAAAAAACCTTGACCGCGGGGTCAAGGAAATTTCCGTTTTTGGAGCCGACACCAAACTGCCTCTTTTTGGTCTGATCCGCCTCCAAACCCGTTGGAAAACAGGTATTGATCACTTTTAATGTGGTAAATCGGCCAGCAAACAGCTGTCAGCCAAAACAGTGGAGGAGGGGGGATTTGAAAAAAACCTTGACCGCGGGGTCAAGGAAATTTCCGTTTTTGGAGCCGACACCAAACTGCCTCTTTTTGGTCTGATCCGCCTCCAAACCCGTTGGAAAACAGGTATTGATCACTTTTAATGTGGTAAATCGGCCAGCAAACAGCTGTCAGCCAAAACAGCGGAGGAGGGGGGATTTGAAAAAAACCTTGACCGCGGGGTCAAGGAAATTTCCGTTTTTGGAGCCGACACCAAACTGCCTCTTTTTGGTCTGATCCGCCTCCAAACCCGTTGGAAAACAGGTATTGATCACTTTTAATGTGGTAAATCGGCCAGCAAACAGCTGTCAGCCAAAACAGTGGAGGAGGGGGGATTTGAAAAAAACCTTGACCGCGGGGTCAAGGAAATTTCCGTTTTTGGAGCCGACACCAAACTGCCTCTTTTTGGTCTGATCCGCCTCCAAACCCGTTGGAAAACAGGTATTGATCACTTTTAATGTGGTAAATCGGCCAGCAAACAGCTGTCAGCCAAAACAGTGGAGGAGGGGGGATTTGAAAAAAACCTTGACCGCGGGGTCAAGGAAATTTCCGTTTTTGGAGCCGACACCAAACTGCCTCTTTTTGGTCTGATCCGCCTCCAAACCCGTTGGAAAACAGGTATTGATCACTTTTAATGTGGTAAATCGGCCAGCAAACAGCTGACAGCCAAAACAGTGGAGGAGGGGGGATTTGAGAAAAACCTTGACCGCGGGGTCAAGGAAATTTCCGTTTTTGGAGCCGACACCAAACTGCCTCTTTTTGGTCTGATCCGCCTCCAAACCCGTTGGAAAACAGGTATTGATCACTTTTAATGTGGTAAATCGGCCAGCAAACAGCTGTCAGCCAAAACAGTGGAGGAGGGGGGATTTGAAAAAAACCTTGACCGCGGGGTCAAGGAAATTTCCGTTTTTGGAGCCGACACCAAACTGCCTCTTTTTGGTCTGATCCGCCTCCAAACCCGTTGGAAAACAGGTATTGATCACTTTTAATGTGGTAAATCGGCCAGCAAACACCTGACAGCCAAAACAGTGGAGGAGGGGGGATTTGAAAAAAACCTTGACCGCAGGGTCAAGGAAATTTCCGTTTTTGGAGCCGACACCAAACTGCCTCTTTTTGGTCTGATCCGCCTCCAAACCCGTTGGAAAACAGGTATTGATCACTTTTAATGTGGTAAATCGGCCAGCAAACAGCTGTCAGCCAAAACAGTGGAGGAGGGGGGATTTGAAAAAAACCTTGACCGCGGGGTCAAGGAAATTTCCGTTTTTGGAGCCGACACCAAACTGCCTCTTTTTGGTCTGATCCGCCTCCAAACCCGTTGGAAAACAGGTATTGATCACTTTTAATGTGGTAAATCGGCCAGCAAACAGCTGTCAGCCAAAACAGTGGAGGAGGGGGGATTTGAAAAAAACCTTGACCGCGGGCTCAAGGAAATTTCCGTTTTTGGAGCCGACACCAAACTGCCTCTTTTTGGTCTGATCCGCCTCCAAACCCGTTGGAAAACAGGTATTGATCACTTTTAATGTGGTAAATCGGCCAACAAACAGCTGTCAGCCAAAACAGTGGAGGAGGGGGGATTTGAAAAAAACCTTGACCGCGGGGTCAAGGAAATTTCCGTTTTTGGAGCCGACACCAAACTGCCTCTTTTTGGTCTGATCCGCCTCCAAACCCGTTGGAAAACAGGTATTGATCACTTTTAATGTGGTAAATCGGCCAGCAAACAGCTGTCAGCCAAAACAGTGGAGGAGGGGGGATTTGAAAAAAACCTTGACCGCGGGGTCAAGGAAATTTCCGTTTTTGGAGCCGACACCAAACTGCCTCTTTTTGGTCTGATCCGCCTCCAAACCCGTTGGAAAACAGGTATTGATCACTTTTAATGTGGTAAATCGGCCAGCAAACAGCTGTCAGCCAAAACAGCTGTCAGCTAAAACAGTGGAGGAGGGGGGATTTGAAAAAAACCTTGACCGCGGGGTCAAGGAAGTTTTTGGAGCCGACACCAAACTGCCTCTTTTTGGTCTGATCCGCCTCCAAACCCGTTGGAAAACAGGTATTGATCACTTTTAATGTGGTAAATCGGCCAGCAAACAGCTGTCAGCCAAAACAGTGGAGGAGGGGGGATTTGAAAAAAACCTTGACCGCGGGGTCAAGGAAATTTCCGTTTTTGGAGCCGACACCAAACTGCCTCTTTTTGGTCTGATCCGCCTCCAAACCCGTTGGAAAACAGGTATTGATCACTTTTAATGTGGTAAATCGGCCAGCAAACAGCTGTCAGCCAAAACACCTGTCAGCTTAAACGGTGGAGGAGGGGGGATTTGAAAAAAACCTTGACCGCGGGGTCAAAGAACTTTTTGGAGCCGACACCAAACTGCCTCTTTTTGGTCTGATCCGCCTCCAAACCCGTTGGAAAACAGGTATTGATCACTTTTAATGTGGTAAATCGGCCAGCAAACAGCTGTCAGCCAAAACAGTGGAGGAGGGGGGATTTGAAAAAAACCTTGACCGCGGGGTCAAGGAAATTTCCGTTTTTGGAGCCGACACCAAACTGCCTCTTTTTGGTCTGATCCGCCTCCAAATCCGTTGGAAAACAGGTATTGATCACTTTTAATGTGGTAAATCGGCCAGCAAAAAGCTGACAGCCAAAACAGTGGAGGAGGGGGGATTTGAAAAAAACCTTGACCGCGGGGTCAAGGAAATTTCTGTTTTTGGAGCCGACACCAAACTGCCTCTTTTTGGTCTGATCCGCCTCCAAACCCGTTGGAAAACAGGTATTGATCACGTTTAATGTGGTAAATCGGCCAGCAAACAGCTGTCAGCCAAAACAGCTGTCAGCTTAAACGGTGGAGGAGGGGGGATTTGAAAAAAACCTTGACCGCGGGGTCAAAGAACTTTTTGGAGCCGACACCAAACTGCCTCTTTTTGGTCTGATCCGCCTCCAAACCCGTTGGAAAACAGGTATTGATCACTTTTAATGTGGTAAATCGGCCAGCAAACAGCTGTCAGCCAAAACAGTGGAGGAGGGGGGATTTGAAAAAAACCTTGACCGCGGGGTCAAGGAAATTTCCGTTTTTGGAGCCGACACCAAACTGCCTCTTTTTGGTCTGATCCGCCTCCAAACCCGTTGGAAAACAGGTATTGATCACTTTTAATGTGGTAAATCGGCCAGCAAACAGCTGTCAGCCAAAACAGTGGAGGAGGGGGGATTTGAAAAAAACCTTGACCGCGGGGTCAAGGAAATTTCCGTTTTTGGAGCCGACACCAAACTGCCTCTTTTTGGTCTGATCCGCCTCCAAACCCGTTGGAAAACAGGTATTGATCACTTTTAATGTGGTAAATCGGCCAGCAAACAGCTGTCAGCCAAAACAGTGGAGGAGGGGGGATTTGAAAAAAACCTTGACCGCGGGGTCAAGGAAATTTCCGTTTTTGGAGCCGACACCAAACTGCCTCTTTTTGGTCTGATCCGCCTCCAAACCCGTTGGAAAACAGGTATTGATCACTTTTAATGTGGTAAATCGGCCAGCAAACAGCTGTCAGCCAAAACAGTGGAGGAGGGGGGATTTGAAAAAAACCTTGACCGCGGGGTCAAGGAAATTTCCGTTTTTGGAGCCGACACCAAACTGCCTCTTTTTGGTCTGATCCGCCTCCAAACCCGTTGGAAAACAGGTATTGATCACTTTTAATGTGGTAAATCGGCCAGCAAACAGCTGTCAGCCAAAACAGTGGAGGAGGGGGGATTTGAAAAAAACCTTGACCGCGGGGTCAAGGAAATTTCCGTTTTTGGAGCCGACACCAAACTGCCTCTTTTTGGTCTGATCCGCCTCCAAACCCGTTGGAAAACAGGTATTGATCACTTTTAATGTGGTAAATCGGCCAGCAAACAGCTGTCAGCCAAAACAGAGGAGGAGGGGGGATTTGAAAAAAACCTTGACCGCAGGGTCAAGGAAATTTCCGTTTTTGGAGCCGACACCAAACTGCCTCTTTTTGGTCTGATCCGCCTCCAAACCCGTTGGAAAACAGGTATTGATCACTTTTAATGTGGTAAATCGGCCAGCAAACAGCTGTCAGCCAAAACAGTGGAGGAGGGGGGATTTGAAAAAAACCTTGACCGCGGGGTCAAGGAAATTTCCGTTTTTGGAGCCGACACCAAACTGCCTCTTTTTGGTCTGATCCGCCTCCAAACCCGTTGGAAAACAGGTATTGATCACTTTTAATGTGGTAAATCGGCCAGCAAACAGCTGTCAGCCAAAACAGTGGAGGAGGGGGGATTTGAAAAAAACCTTGACCGCGGGGTCAAGGAAATTTCCGTTTTTGGAGCCGACACCAAACTGCCTCTTTTTGGTCTGATCCGCCTCCAAACCCGTTGGAAAACAGGTATTGATCACTTTTAATGTGGTAAATCGGCCAACAAACAGCTGTCAGCCAAAACAGTGGAGGAGGGGGGATTTGAAAAAAACCTTGACCGCGGGGTCAAGGAAATTTCCGTTTTTGGAGCCGACACCAAACTGCCTCTTTTTGGTCTGATCCGCCTCCAAACCCGTTGGAAAACAGGTATTGATCACTTTTAATGTGGTAAATCAGCCAGCAAACAGCTGTCAGCCAAAACAGTGGAGGAGGGGGGATTTGAAAAAAACCTTGACCGCGGGGTCAAGGAAATTTCCGTTTTTGGAGCCGACACCAAACTGCCTCTTTTTGGTCTGATCCGCCTCCAAACCCGTTGGAAAACAGGTATTGATCACTTTTAATGTGGTAAATCGGCCAGCAAACAGCTGTCAGCCAAAACAGTGGAGGAGGGGGGATTTGAAAAAAACCTTGACCGCGGGGTCAAGGAAATTTCCGTTTTTGGAGCCGACACCAAACTGCCTCTTTTTGGTCTGATCCGCCTCCAAACCCGTTGGAAAACAGGTATTGATCACTTTTAATGTGGTAAATCGGCCAGCAAACAGCTGTCAGCCAAAACAGTGGAGGAGGGGGGATTTGAAAAAAACCTTGACCGCGGGGTCAAGGAAATTTCCGTTTTTGGAGCTGACACCAAACTGCCTCTTTTTGGTCTGATCCGCCTCCAAACCCGTTGGAAAACAGGTATTGATCACTTTTAATGTGGTAAATCGGCCAGCAAACAGCTGTCAGCCAAAACAGTGGAGGAGGGGGGATTTGAAAAAAACCTTGACCGCGGGGTCAAGGAAATTTCCGTTTTTGGAGCCGACACCAAACTGCCTCTTTTTGGTCTGATCCGCCTCCAAACCCGTTGGAAAACAGGTATTGATCACTTTTAATGTGGTAAATCGGCCAGCAAACAGCTGTCAGCCAAAACAGTGGAGGAGGGGGGATTTGAAAAAAACCTTGACCGCGGGGTCAAGGAAATTTCCGTTTTTGGAGCCGACACCAAACTGCCTCTTTTTGGTCTGATCCGCCTCCAAACCCGTTGGAAAACAGGTATTGATCACTTTTAATGTGGTAAATCGGCCAGCAAACAGCTGTCAGCCAAAACAGTGGAGGAGGGGGGATTTGAAAAAAACCTTGACCGCGGGGTCAAGGAAATTTCCGTTTTTGGAGCCGACACCAAACTGCCTCTTTTTGGTCTGATCCGCCTCCAAACCCGTTGGAAAACAGGTATTGATCACTTTTAATGTGGTAAATCGGCCAGCAAACAGCTGTCAGCCAAAACAGTGGAGGAGGGGGGATTTGAAAAAAACCTTGACCGCGGGGTCAAGGAAATTTCCGTTTTTGGAGCCGACACCAAACTGCCTCTTTTTGGTCTGATCCGCCTCCAAACCCGTTGGAAAACAGGTATTGATCACTTTTAATGTGGTAAATCGGCCAGCAAACAGCTGTCAGCCAAAACAGTGGAGGAGGGGGGATTTGAAAAAAACCTTGACCGCGGGGTCAAGGAAATTTCCGTTTTTGGAGCCGACACCAAACTGCCTCTTTTTGGTCTGATCCGCCTCCAAACCCGTTGGAAAACAGGTATTGATCACTTTTAATGTGGTAAATCGGCCAGCAAACAGCTGTCAGCCAAAACAGTGGAGGAGGGGGGATTTGAAAAAAACCTTGACCGCGGGGTCAAGGAAATTTCCGTTTTTGGAGCCGACACCAAACTGCCTCTTTTTGGTCTGATCCGCCTCCAAACCCGTTGGAAAACAGGTATTGATCACTTTTAATGTGGTAAATCGGCCAGCAAACAGCTGTCAGCCAAAACAGCGGAGGAGGGGGGATTTGAAAAAAACCTTGACCGCGGGGTCAAGGAAATTTCCGTTTTTGGAGCCGACACCAAACTGCCTCTTTTTGGTCTGATCCGCCTCCAAACCCGTTGGAAAACAGGTATTGATCACTTTTAATGTGGTAAATCGGCCAGCAAACAGCTGTCAGCCAAAACAGTGGAGGAGGGGGGATTTGAAAAAAACCTTGACCGCGGGGTCAAGGAAATTTCCGTTTTTGGAGCCGACACCAAACTGCCTCTTTTTGGTCTGATCCGCCTCCAAACCCGTTGGAAAACAGGTATTGATCACTTTTAATGTGGTAAATCGGCCAGCAAACAGCTGTCAGCCAAAACAGTGGAGGAGGGGGGATTTGAAAAAAACCTTGACCGCGGGGTCAAGGAAATTTCCGTTTTTGGAGCCGACACCAAACTGCCTCTTTTTGGTCTGATCCGCCTCCAAACCCGTTGGAAAACAGGTATTGATCACTTTTAATGTGGTAAATCGGCCAGCAAACAGCTGACAGCCAAAACAGTGGAGGAGGGGGGATTTGAGAAAAACCTTGACCGCGGGGTCAAGGAAATTTCCGTTTTTGGAGCCGACACCAAACTGCCTCTTTTTGGTCTGATCCGCCTCCAAACCCGTTGGAAAACAGGTATTGATCACTTTTAATGTGGTAAATCGGCCAGCAAACAGCTGTCAGCCAAAACAGTGGAGGAGGGGGGATTTGAAAAAAACCTTGACCGCGGGGTCAAGGAAATTTCCGTTTTTGGAGCCGACACCAAACTGCCTCTTTTTGGTCTGATCCGCCTCCAAACCCGTTGGAAAACAGGTATTGATCACTTTTAATGTGGTAAATCGGCCAGCAAACACCTGACAGCCAAAACAGTGGAGGAGGGGGGATTTGAAAAAAACCTTGACCGCAGGGTCAAGGAAATTTCCGTTTTTGGAGCCGACACCAAACTGCCTCTTTTTGGTCTGATCCGCCTCCAAACCCGTTGGAAAACAGGTATTGATCACTTTTAATGTGGTAAATCGGCCAGCAAACAGCTGTCAGCCAAAACAGTGGAGGAGGGGGGATTTGAAAAAAACCTTGACCGCGGGGTCAAGGAAATTTCCGTTTTTGGAGCCGACACCAAACTGCCTCTTTTTGGTCTGATCCGCCTCCAAACCCGTTGGAAAACAGGTATTGATCACTTTTAATGTGGTAAATCGGCCAGCAAACAGCTGTCAGCCAAAACAGTGGAGGAGGGGGGATTTGAAAAAAACCTTGACCGCGGGCTCAAGGAAATTTCCGTTTTTGGAGCCGACACCAAACTGCCTCTTTTTGGTCTGATCCGCCTCCAAACCCGTTGGAAAACAGGTATTGATCACTTTTAATGTGGTAAATCGGCCAACAAACAGCTGTCAGCCAAAACAGTGGAGGAGGGGGGATTTGAAAAAAACCTTGACCGCGGGGTCAAGGAAATTTCCGTTTTTGGAGCCGACACCAAACTGCCTCTTTTTGGTCTGATCCGCCTCCAAACCCGTTGGAAAACAGGTATTGATCACTTTTAATGTGGTAAATCGGCCAGCAAACAGCTGTCAGCCAAAACAGTGGAGGAGGGGGGATTTGAAAAAAACCTTGACCGCGGGGTCAAGGAAATTTCCGTTTTTGGAGCCGACACCAAACTGCCTCTTTTTGGTCTGATCCGCCTCCAAACCCGTTGGAAAACAGGTATTGATCACTTTTAATGTGGTAAATCGGCCAGCAAACAGCTGTCAGCCAAAACAGCTGTCAGCTAAAACAGTGGAGGAGGGGGGATTTGAAAAAAACCTTGACCGCGGGGTCAAGGAAGTTTTTGGAGCCGACACCAAACTGCCTCTTTTTGGTCTGATCCGCCTCCAAACCCGTTGGAAAACAGGTATTGATCACTTTTAATGTGGTAAATCGGCCAGCAAACAGCTGTCAGCCAAAACAGTGGAGGAGGGGGGATTTGAAAAAAACCTTGACCGCGGGGTCAAGGAAATTTCCGTTTTTGGAGCCGACACCAAACTGCCTCTTTTTGGTCTGATCCGCCTCCAAACCCGTTGGAAAACAGGTATTGATCACTTTTAATGTGGTAAATCGGCCAGCAAACAGCTGTCAGCCAAAACACCTGTCAGCTTAAACGGTGGAGGAGGGGGGATTTGAAAAAAACCTTGACCGCGGGGTCAAAGAACTTTTTGGAGCCGACACCAAACTGCCTCTTTTTGGTCTGATCCGCCTCCAAACCCGTTGGAAAACAGGTATTGATCACTTTTAATGTGGTAAATCGGCCAGCAAACAGCTGTCAGCCAAAACAGTGGAGGAGGGGGGATTTGAAAAAAACCTTGACCGCGGGGTCAAGGAAATTTCCGTTTTTGGAGCCGACACCAAACTGCCTCTTTTTGGTCTGATCCGCCTCCAAATCCGTTGGAAAACAGGTATTGATCACTTTTAATGTGGTAAATCGGCCAGCAAAAAGCTGACAGCCAAAACAGTGGAGGAGGGGGGATTTGAAAAAAACCTTGACCGCGGGGTCAAGGAAATTTCTGTTTTTGGAGCCGACACCAAACTGCCTCTTTTTGGTCTGATCCGCCTCCAAACCCGTTGGAAAACAGGTATTGATCACGTTTAATGTGGTAAATCGGCCAGCAAACAGCTGTCAGCCAAAACAGCTGTCAGCTTAAACGGTGGAGGAGGGGGGATTTGAAAAAAACCTTGACCGCGGGGTCAAAGAACTTTTTGGAGCCGACACCAAACTGCCTCTTTTTGGTCTGATCCGCCTCCAAACCCGTTGGAAAACAGGTATTGATCACTTTTAATGTGGTAAATCGGCCAGCAAACAGCTGTCAGCCAAAACAGTGGAGGAGGGGGGATTTGAAAAAAACCTTGACCGCGGGGTCAAGGAAATTTCCGTTTTTGGAGCCGACACCAAACTGCCTCTTTTTGGTCTGATCCGCCTCCAAACCCGTTGGAAAACAGGTATTGATCACTTTTAATGTGGTAAATCGGCCAGCAAACAGCTGTCAGCCAAAACAGTGGAGGAGGGGGGATTTGAAAAAAACCTTGACCGCGGGGTCAAGGAAATTTCCGTTTTTGGAGCCGACACCAAACTGCCTCTTTTTGGTCTGATCCGCCTCCAAACCCGTTGGAAAACAGGTATTGATCACTTTTAATGTGGTAAATCGGCCAGCAAACAGCTGTCAGCCAAAACAGTGGAGGAGGGGGGATTTGAAAAAAACCTTGACCGCGGGGTCAAGGAAATTTCCGTTTTTGGAGCCGACACCAAACTGCCTCTTTTTGGTCTGATCCGCCTCCAAACCCGTTGGAAAACAGGTATTGATCACTTTTAATGTGGTAAATCGGCCAGCAAACAGCTGTCAGCCAAAACAGTGGAGGAGGGGGGATTTGAAAAAAACCTTGACCGCGGGGTCAAGGAAATTTCCGTTTTTGGAGCCGACACCAAACTGCCTCTTTTTGGTCTGATCCGCCTCCAAACCCGTTGGAAAACAGGTATTGATCACTTTTAATGTGGTAAATCGGCCAGCAAACAGCTGTCAGCCAAAACAGTGGAGGAGGGGGGATTTGAAAAAAACCTTGACCGCGGGGTCAAGGAAATTTCCGTTTTTGGAGCCGACACCAAACTGCCTCTTTTTGGTCTGATCCGCCTCCAAACCCGTTGGAAAACAGGTATTGATCACTTTTAATGTGGTAAATCGGCCAGCAAACAGCTGTCAGCCAAAACAGTGGAGGAGGGGGGATTTGAAAAAAACCTTGACCGCGGGGTCAAGGAAATTTCCGTTTTTGGAGCCGACACCAAACTGCCTCTTTTTGGTCTGATCCGCCTCCAAACCCGTTGGAAAACAGGTATTGATCACTTTTAATGTGGTAAATCGGCCAGCAAACAGCTGTCAGCCAAAACAGTGGAGGAGGGGGGATTTGAAAAAAACCTTGACCGCGGGGTCAAGGAAATTTCCGTTTTTGGAGCCGACACCAAACTGCCTCTTTTTGGTCTGATCCGCCTCCAAACCCGTTGGAAAACAGGTATTGATCACTTTTAATGTGGTAAATCGGCCAGCAAACAGCTGTCAGCCAAAACAGTGGAGGAGGGGGGATTTGAAAAAAACCTTGACCGCGGGGTCAAGGAAATTTCCGTTTTTGGAGCCGACACCAAACTGCCTCTTTTTGGTCTGATCCGCCTCCAAACCCGTTGGAAAACAGGTATTGATCACTTTTAATGTGGTAAATCGGCCAGCAAACAGCTGTCAGCCAAAACAGTGGAGGAGGGGGGATTTGAAAAAAACCTTGACCGCGGGGTCAAGGAAATTTCCGTTTTTGGAGCCGACACCAAACTGCCTCTTTTTGGTCTGATCCGCCTCCAAACCCGTTGGAAAACAGGTATTGATCACTTTTAATGTGGTAAATCGGCCAGCAAACAGCTGTCAGCCAAAACAGTGGAGGAGGGGGGATTTGAAAAAAACCTTGACCGCGGGGTCAAGGAAATTTCCGTTTTTGGAGCCGACACCAAACTGCCTCTTTTTGGTCTGATCCGCCTCCAAACCCGTTGGAAAACAGGTATTGATCACTTTTAATGTGGTAAATCGGCCAGCAAACAGCTGTCAGCCAAAACAGTGGAGGAGGGGGATTTGAAAAAAACCTTGACCGCGGGGTCAAGGAAATTTCCGTTTTTGGAGCCGACACCAAACTGCCTCTTTTTGGTCTGATCCGCCTCCAAACCCGTTGGAAAACAGGTATTGATCACTTTTAATGTGGTAAATCGGCCAGCAAACAGCTGTCAGCCAAAACAGTGGAGGAGGGGGGATTTGAAAAAAACCTTGACCGCGGGGTCAAGGAAATTTCCGTTTTTGGAGCCGACACCAAACTGCCTCTTTTTGGTCTGATCCGCCTCCAAACCCGTTGGAAAACAGGTATTGATCACTTTTAATGTGGTAAATCGGCCAGCAAACAGCTGTCAGCCAAAACAGTGGAGGAGGGGGGATTTGAAAAAAACCTTGACCGCGGGGTCAAGGAAATTTCCGTTTTTGGAGCCGACACCAAACTGCCTCTTTTTGGTCTGATCCGCCTCCAAACCCGTTGGAAAACAGGTATTGATCACTTTTAATGTGGTAAATCGGCCAGCAAACAGCTGTCAGCCAAAACAGTGGAGGAGGGGGGATTTGAAAAAAACCTTGACCGCGGGGTCAAGGAAATTTCCGTTTTTGGAGCCGACACCAAACTGCCTCTTTTTGGTCTGATCCGCCTCCAAACCCGTTGGAAAACAGGTATTGATCACTTTTAATGTGGTAAATCGGCCAGCAAACAGCTGTCAGCCAAAACAGTGGAGGAGGGGGGATTTGAAAAAAACCTTGACCGCGGGGTCAAGGAAATTTCCGTTTTTGGAGCCGACACCAAACTGCCTCTTTTTGGTCTGATCCGCCTCCAAACCCGTTGGAAAACAGGTATTGATCACTTTTAATGTGGTAAATCGGCCAGCAAACAGCTGTCAGCCAAAACAGTGGAGGAGGGGGGATTTGAAAAAAACCTTGACCGCGGGGTCAAGGAAATTTCCGTTTTTGGAGCCGACACCAAACTGCCTCTTTTTGGTCTGATCCGCCTCCAAACCCGTTGGAAAACAGGTATTGATCACTTTTAATGTGGTAAATCGGCCAGCAAACAGCTGTCAGCCAAAACAGTGGAGGAGGGGGGATTTGAGAAAAACCTTGACCGCGGGGTCAAGGAAATTTCCGTTTTTGGAGCCGACACCAAACTGCCTCTTTTTGGTCTGATCCGCCTCCAAACCCGTTGGAAAACAGGTATTGATCACTTTTAATGTGGTAAATCGGCCAGCAAACAGCTGTCAGCCAAAACAGTGGAGGAGGGGGGATTTGAAAAAAACCTTGACCGCGGGGTCAAGGAAATTTCCGTTTTTGGAGCCGACACCAAACTGCCTCTTTTTGGTCTGATCCGCCTCCAAACCCGTTGGAAAACAGGTATTGATCACTTTTAATGTGGTAAATCGGCCAGCAAACAGCTGTCAGCCAAAACAGTGGAGGAGGGGGGATTTGAAAAAAACCTTGACCGCGGGGTCAAGGAAATTTCCGTTTTTGGAGCCGACACCAAACTGCCTCTTTT